>NC_054484.1:118140458-118359543 GCF_017639515.1 Carcharodon carcharias | reverse complement strand
ATTAATTCCAGACCATGTATTAGTTTCAGGGTCTGTATTAATTCCTGACCATGTGTTAGTTTCAGTGACTGTATTAGTTCAAGACCATGTGTTAGTTTAAGGGTCTGTACTAATTCCAGACGATGTGTGAGTTTCAGGGTCTGTCATAATTCCAGACCATTATAATTCCTGAACGTGTATTGGTTTCTGGGTCTGTATTAATTCCAGACCATGTATTAGTTTCATGGTCTGTATTCATTCCAGACCATGTATTAGATTCAGGGTCTGTATTAATTCCATGTCATGTGTTAGTTTCAGGGTCTGTATTAATTCCAGACCATGTGCTAGTTTCAGGGTCTGTATTAATTCCAGACCATATCAATTCCAGACCATGTATTCGTTGCAGGGTCTTTATTAATTCCTGACCATGTGTTTGTTTCAGGGTCTGTATTAATTCCAGACGATGTGTGAGTTTCAGGGTCTGTCTTAAGTCCAGACCATAATAATTCCTGAACGTGTATTAGTTTCAGGGTCTGTATTAATTCCAGGTCATGTGTTAGTTTCAGGGTCTGTATTAATTCCAGACCATGTGCTAGTTTCAGGGAATTTATTAATTCCAGACCATATCAATTCCAGACCATGTAATAGTTTCAGGGTCTGTATTAATTCCTGACCATGTTTCAGTTTCAGGGTCTGTATTAATTCCAGACCATGTGTTTGTTTCAGGGTCTGTATTAATTCCAGACGATGTGTGAGTTTTAAGGTCTGTCTTAATTCCAGACCACAATAATTCCTGAATGTGTATAAGTTTCAGGGTCTGTAAAAATTCCAGACAATGTGTAAGTTTCAGGGTCTGTATTAATTCCAGACCATGTGTTCGTTTCAGGGTCTGTATTAATTCCTGGCCTTGTATTACTTTCAGGGTCTGTATTAATTCCAGACAATGTTCTGGTTTCAGGGTCTGTATTACTTCCATACCATGTGTTAGTTTCAGTGTCTTTATTAATTCCAGGCCATGTGTTAGTTACAGGGTCTGTATTAATTCCAGACCATGTGTTATTTTCAGGGTTTGTATTAATTCAAGAACATGTGTTATTTTCAGGGTCTGTATTAATTCCAGACCATGTATTAGTTTCATGGACTGTATTAATTCCAGACCATGTATTAGTTTCAGGCTCTGTATTAATTGCAGACCATGTGCTAGTTTCAGGGTCAGTATTAATTCGGACCATATTAATTCCAGACCATGTATTAGTTCCAGGTCTGTATTAATTCCTGACCATTTGTTAGTTACAGGGTCTGTATTAATTGGAGACCATGTGTTTCTTTCAGGGTCTGTATTAATTCCAGACGATGTGTGAGTTTCAGGGTCTGTCTTAATTCCAGACCATAATAATTCCTGAACATGTATTAGTTTCAGGTTCTGTATTAATTGCAGACCATGTATTAGTTTCAGGGTTTGTATTAATTCCAGGTCATGTGTTTGTTTCAGGGTCTGTATTAATTCCACACCATGTGCTAGTTTCAGGGTCTGTATTAATTCCAGACAATATCAATTCCAGACCATGTAATAGTTTCAGGGTCTGTATTAATTTGAGAACATGTGTTAGTTTCAGGGTCTGTATTAACTCCAGACGATGTGTGAGTTTCAGGGTCTGCATTAATTCCAGACCATTTGTTTGTTTCAGGGTCTGTATTAATTCCAGACCAGGTGTTAGATTCAGGGTCTGTATTAATTCCAGGCCTTGTATTAGTTTCAGGGTCTGTATTAATTCCAGACCATGTGTTAGTTTCAGGGTCTGTATTAATTCCAGACCATGTGTTAGTTTCAGGGTCTGTATTAATTCCAGACCATGTGTTAGTTACAGGGTCTGTATTAATTCCAGACCATGTGTTATTTTCAGGGATTGTATTAATTCCTGGCCTTGTATTAGTTTCAGGGTCTGTATTAATTCCAGACTATGTGTTAGTTTCAGGGTCTGTATTAATTCCAGACCATGTGTTAGTTTCAGGGTCTGTATTTATTCCAGACCATGTGTTATTTACAGGGTCAGTATTAATTCCAAACCATGTGTTATTTTCATGGTCTATATTAATTCCTGAACATGTATTATTTTCAGGGTCTGTATTAATTCCAGACCATGTGTTAGTTTCAGTGTCTGTATTAATTCCAGACCTTGTAATATTTTCATGGTCTGTATTAATTCCAGACCATTTATTAGTTTCAGGGTCTGTATATATACAGGTCATGTGTTAGTTTCAGGGTCTGTATTAATTCCAGACCATGTGCTAGATTCAGGGTCTGTATTAATTCAAGACCATATTAATTCCAGACCATGTATTAGTTTCAGGGTCTGTATTAATTCCTGACCATGTGTTAGTTTCAGTGACTGTATTAGTTCAAGACCATGTGTTAGTTTCAGGGTCTGTACTAATTCCAGACGATGTGTGAGTTTCAGGGTCTGTCATAATTCCAGACCATTATAATTCCTGAACGTGTATTGGTTTCTGGGTCTGTATTAATTCCAGACCATGTGTTAGTTTCAGGGTCTGTATTAATTCCAGACCTTGTGTTAGATTCAGGGTCTGTATTAATTCCAGGCCTTGTATCAGTTTCAGGGTCTGTATTAATTCCAGACTATGTGTTAGTTTCAGGGTCTGTATTAATTCCAGACCATGTGTTATTTTCAGGGATTGTATTAATTCCAGGCCTTGTATCAGTTTCAGGGTCTGTATTAATTCCAGACTATGTGTTAGTTACAGGGTCTGTATTAATTCCAGACCATGTGTTATTTTCAGGGATTGTATTAATTCCAGGCCTTGTATTAGTTTCAGGGTCTGTATTAATTCCAGACTATGTGTTAGTTTCAGGGTCTGTATTTATTCCAGACCATGTGTTATTTACAGGGTCATTATTAATTCCAAACCATGTGTTTTTTTCATGGTCTATATTAATTCCTGAACATGTATTATTTTCAGGGTCTGTATTAATTCCAGACCATGTGTTAGTTTCAGTGTCTGTATTAATTCCAGACCTTGTAATATTTTCATGGTCTGTATTAATTCCAGACCATTTATTAGTTTCAGGGTCTGTATATATCCAGGTCATGTGTTAGTTTCAGTGTCTGTATTAATTCCAGACCATGTGCTAGATTCAGGGTCTGTATTAATTCAAGACCATATTAATTCCAGACCATGTATTAGTTTCAGGGTCTGTATTAATTCCTGACCATGTGTTAGTTTCAGTGACTGTATTAGTTCAAGACCATGTGTTAGTTTAAGGGTCTGTACTAATTCCAGACGATGTGTGAGTTTCAGGGTCTGTCATAATTCCAGACCATTATAATTCCTGAACGTGTATTGGTTTCTGGGTCTGTATTAATTCCAGACCATGTATTAGTTTCATGGTCTGTATTCATTCCAGACCATGTATTAGATTCAGGGTCTGTATTAATTCCATGTCATGTGTTAGTTTCAGGGTCTGTATTAATTCCAGACCATGTGCTAGTTTCAGGGTCTGTATTAATTCCAGACCATATCAATTCCAGACCATGTATTCGTTGCAGGGTCTTTATTAATTCCTGACCATGTGTTTGTTTCAGGGTCTGTATTAATTCCAGACGATGTGTGAGTTTCAGGGTCTGTCTTAAGTCCAGACCATAATAATTCCTGAACGTGTATTAGTTTCAGGGTCTGTATTAATTCCAGGTCATGTGTTAGTTTCAGGGTCTGTATTAATTCCAGACCATGTGCTAGTTTCAGGGAATTTATTAATTCCAGACCATATCAATTCCAGACCATGTAATAGTTTCAGGGTCTGTATTAATTCCTGACCATGTTTCAGTTTCAGGGTCTGTATTAATTCCAGACCATGTGTTTGTTTCAGGGTCTGTATTAATTCCAGACGATGTGTGAGTTTTAAGGTCTGTCTTAATTCCAGACCACAATAATTCCTGAATGTGTATAAGTTTCAGGGTCTGTAAAAATTCCAGACAATGTGTAAGTTTCAGGGTCTGTATTAATTCCAGACCATGTGTTCGTTTCAGGGTCTGTATTAATTCCTGGCCTTGTATTACTTTCAGGGTCTGTATTAATTCCAGACAATGTTCTGGTTTCAGGGTCTGTATTACTTCCATACCATGTGTTAGTTTCAGTGTCTTTATTAATTCCAGGCCATGTGTTAGTTACAGGGTCTGTATTAATTCCAGACCATGTGTTATTTTCAGGGTTTGTATTAATTCAAGAACATGTGTTATTTTCAGGGTCTGTATTAATTCCAGACCATGTATTAGTTTCATGGACTGTATTAATTCCAGACCATGTATTAGTTTCAGGCTCTGTATTAATTGCAGACCATGTGCTAGTTTCAGGGTCAGTATTAATTCGGACCATATTAATTCCAGACCATGTATTAGTTCCAGGTCTGTATTAATTCCTGACCATTTGTTAGTTACAGGGTCTGTATTAATTCGAGACCATGTGTTTCTTTCAGGGTCTGTATTAATTCCAGACGATGTGTGAGTTTCAGGGTCTGTCTTAATTCCAGACCATAATAATTCCTGAACATGTATTAGTTTCAGGTTCTGTATTAATTGCAGACCATGTATTAGTTTCAGGGTTTGTATTAATTCCAGGTCATGTGTTTGTTTCAGGGTCTGTATTAATTCCACACCATGTGCTAGTTTCAGGGTCTGTATTAATTCCAGACAATATCAATTCCAGACCATGTAATAGTTTCAGGGTCTGTATTAATTTGAGAACATGTGTTAGTTTCAGGGTCTGTATTAATTCCAGACGATGTGTGAGTTTCAGGGTCTGCATTAATTCCAGACCATTTGTTTGTTTCAGGGTCTGTATTAATTCCAGACCAGGTGTTAGATTCAGGGTCTGTATTAATTCCAGGCCTTGTATTAGTTTCAGGGTCTGTATTAATTCCAGACCATGTGTTAGTTTCAGGGTCTGTATTAATTCCAGACCATGTGTTAGTTTCAGGGTCTGTATTAATTCCAGACCATGTGTTAGTTACAGGGTCTGTATTAATTCCAGACCATGTGTTATTTTCAGGGATTGTATTAATTCCTGGCCTTGTATTAGTTTCAGGGTCTGTATTAATTCCAGACTATGTGTTAGTTTCAGGGTCTGTATTAATTCCAGACCATGTGTTAGTTTCAGGGTCTGTATTTATTCCAGACCATGTGTTATTTACAGGGTCAGTATTAATTCCAAACCATGTGTTATTTTCATGGTCTATATTAATTCCTGAACATGTATTATTTTCAGGGTCTGTATTAATTCCAGACCATGTGTTAGTTTCAGTGTCTGTATTAATTCCAGACCTTGTAATATTTTCATGGTCTGTATTAATTCCAGACCATTTATTAGTTTCAGGGTCTGTATATATACAGGTCATGTGTTAGTTTCAGGGTCTGTATTAATTCCAGACCATGTGCTAGATTCAGGGTCTGTATTAATTCAAGACCATATTAATTCCAGACCATGTATTAGTTTCAGGGTCTGTATTAATTCCTGACCATGTGTTAGTTTCAGTGACTGTATTAGTTCAAGACCATGTGTTAGTTTCAGGGTTTGTATTAATTCCAGGTCATGTGTTTGTTTCAGGTTCTGTATTAATTCCAGACAATATCAATTCCAGACCATGTAATAGTTTCAGGGTCTGTATTAATTCCTGACCATGTGTTAGTTTCAGTGACTGTATTAGTTCAAGACCATGTGTTAGTTTCAGGGTCTGTACTAATTCCAGACGATGTGTGAGTTTCAGGGTCTGTCATAATTCCAGACCATTATAATTCCTGAACGTGTATTGGTTTCTGGGTCTGTATTAATTCCAGACCATGTGTTAGTTTCAGGGTCTGTATTAATTCCAGACCTTGTGTTAGATTCAGGGTCTGTATTAATTCCAGGCCTTGTATCAGTTTCAGGGTCTGTATTAATTCCAGACTATGTGTTAGTTTCAGGGTCTGTATTAATTCCAGACCATGTGTTATTTTCAGGGATTGTATTAATTCCAGGCCTTGTATCAGTTTCAGGGTCTGTATTAATTCCAGACTATGTGTTAGTTACAGGGTCTGTATTAATTCCAGACCATGTGTTATTTTCAGGGATTGTATTAATTCCAGGCCTTGTATTAGTTTCAGGGTCTGTATTAATTCCAGACTATGTGTTAGTTTCAGGGTCTGTATTAATTCCAGACCATGTGTTAGTTTCAGGGTCTGTATTTATTCCAGACCATGTGTTATTTACAGGGTCATTATTAATTCCAAACCATGTGTTATTTTCATGGTCTATATTAATTCCTGAACATGTATTATTTTCAGGGTCTGTATTAATTCCAGACCATGTGTTAGTTTCAGTGTCTGTATTAATTCCAGACCTTGTAATATTTTCATGGTCTGTATTAATTCCAGACCATTTATTAGTTTCAGGGTCTGTATATATCCAGGTCATGTGTTAGTTTCAGTGTCTGTATTAATTCCAGACCATGTGCTAGATTCAGTGTCTGTATTAATTCAAGACCATATTAATTCCAGACCATGTATTAGTTTCAGGGTCTGTATTAATTCCTGACCATGTGTTAGTTTCAGTGACTGTATTAGTTCAAGACCATGTGTTAGTTTAAGGGTCTGTACTAATTCCAGACGATGTGTGAGTTTCAGGGTCTGTCATAATTCCAGACCATTATAATTCCTGAACGTGTATTGGTTTCTGGGTCTGTATTAATTCCAGACCATGTATTAGTTTCATGGTCTGTATTCATTCCAGACCATGTATTAGATTCAGGGTCTGTATTAATTCCATGTCATGTGTTAGTTTCAGGGTCTGTATTAATTCCAGACCATGTGCTAGTTTCAGGGTCTGTATTAATTCCAGACCATATCAATTCCAGACCATGTATTCGTTGCAGGGTCTTTATTAATTCCTGACCATGTGTTTGTTTCAGGGTCTGTATTAATTCCAGACGATGTGTGAGTTTCAGGGTCTGTCTTAAGTCCAGACCATAATAATTCCTGAACGTGTATTAGTTTCAGGGTCTGTATTAATTCCAGGTCATGTGTTAGTTTCAGGGTCTGTATTAATTCCAGACCATGTGCTAGTTTCAGGGAATTTATTAATTCCAGACCATATCAATTCCAGACCATGTAATAGTTTCAGGGTCTGTATTAATTCCTGGCCATGTTTCAGTTTCAAGGTCTGTATTAATTCCAGACCATGTGTTTGTTTCAGGGTCTGTATTAATTCCAGACGATGTGTGAGTTTTAAGGTCTGTCTTAATTCCAGACCACAATAATTCCTGAATGTGTATAAGTTTCAGGGTCTGTAAAAATTCCAGACAATGTGTAAGTTTCAGGGTCTGTATTAATTCCAGACCATGTGTTCGTTTCAGGGTCTGTATTAATTCCTGGCCTTGTATTACTTTCAGGGTCTGTATTAATTCCAGACAATGTTCTGGTTTCAGGGTCTGTATTACTTCCATACCATGTGTTAGTTTCAGTGTCTTTATTAATTCCAGGCCATGTGTTAGTTACAGGGTCTGTATTAATTCCAGACCATGTGTTATTTTCAGGGTTTGTATTAATTCAAGAACATGTGTTATTTTCAGGGTCTGTATTAATTCCAGACCATGTATTAGTTTCATGGACTGTATTAATTCCAGACCATGTATTAGTTTCAGGCTCTGTATTAATTGCAGACCATGTGCTAGTTTCAGGGTCAGTATTAATTCGGACCATATTAATTCCAGACCATGTATTAGTTCCAGGTCTGTATTAATTCCTGACCATTTGTTAGTTACAGGGTCTGTATTAATTCGAGACCATGTGTTTCTTTCAGGGTCTGTATTAATTCCAGACGATGTGTGAGTTTCAGGGTCTGTCTTAATTCCAGACCATAATAATTCCTGAACATGTATTAGTTTCAGGTTCTGTATTAATTGCAGACCATGTATTAGTTTCAGGGTTTGTATTAATTCCAGGTCATGTGTTTGTTTCAGGGTCTGTATTAATTCCACACCATGTGCTAGTTTCAGGGTCTGTATTAATTCCAGACAATATCAATTCCAGACCATGTAATAGTTTCAGGGTCTGTATTAATTTGAGAACATGTGTTAGTTTCAGGGTCTGTATTAATTCCAGACGATGTGTGAGTTTCAGGGTCTGCATTAATTCCAGACCATTTGTTTGTTTCAGGGTCTGTATTAATTCCAGACCAGGTGTTAGATTCAGGGTCTGTATTAATTCCAGGCCTTGTATTAGTTTCAGGGTCTGTATTAATTCCAGACCATGTGTTAGTTTCAGGGTCTGTATTAATTCCAGACCATGTGTTAGTTTCAGGGTCTGTATTAATTCCAGACCATGTGTTAGTTACAGGGTCTGTATTAATTCCAGACCATGTGTTATTTTCAGGGATTGTATTAATTCCTGGCCTTGTATTAGTTTCAGGGTCTGTATTAATTCCAGACTATGTGTTAGTTTCAGGGTCTGTATTAATTCCAGACCATGTGTTAGTTTCAGGGTCTGTATTTATTCCAGACCATGTGTTATTTACAGGGTCAGTATTAATTCCAAACCATGTGTTATTTTCATGGTCTATATTAATTCCTGAACATGTATTATTTTCAGGGTCTGTATTAATTCCAGACCATGTGTTAGTTTCAGTGTCTGTATTAATTCCAGACCTTGTAATATTTTCATGGTCTGTATTAATTCCAGACCATTTATTAGTTTCAGGGTCTGTATATATACAGGTCATGTGTTAGTTTCAGGGTCTGTATTAATTCCAGACCATGTGCTAGATTCAGGGTCTGTATTAATTCAAGACCATATTAATTCCAGACCATGTATTAGTTTCAGGGTCTGTATTAATTCCTGACCATGTGTTAGTTTCAGTGACTGTATTAGTTCAAGACCATGTGTTAGTTTCAGGGTTTGTATTAATTCCAGGTCATGTGTTTGTTTCAGGGTCTGTATTAATTCCACACCATGTGCTAGTTTCAGGTTCTGTATTAATTCCAGACAATATCAATTCCAGACCATGTAATAGTTTCAGGGTCTGTATTAATTCCTGACCATGTGTTAGTTTCAGTGACTGTATTAGTTCAAGACCATGTGTTAGTTTCAGGGTCTGTACTAATTCCAGACGATGTGTGAGTTTCAGGGTCTGTCATAATTCCAGACCATTATAATTCCTGAACGTGTATTGGTTTCTGGGTCTGTATTAATTCCAGACCATGTGTTAGTTTCAGGGTCTGTATTAATTCCAGACCTTGTGTTAGATTCAGGGTCTGTATTAATTCCAGGCCTTGTATCAGTTTCAGGGTCTGTAATAATTCCAGACTATGTGTTAGTTTCAGGGTCTGTATTAATTCCAGACCATGTGTTATTTTCAGGGATTGTATTAATTCCAGGCCTTGTATCAGTTTCAGGGTCTGTATTAATTCCAGACTATGTGTTAGTTACAGGGTCTGTATTAATTCCAGACCATGTGTTATTTTCAGGGATTGTATTAATTCCAGGCCTTGTATTAGTTTCAGGGTCTGTATTAATTCCAGACTATGTGTTAGTTTCAGGGTCTGTATTAATTCCAGACCATGTATTAGTTTCAGGGTCTGTATTTATTCCAGACCATGTGTTATTTACAGGGTCATTATTAATTCCAAACCATGTGTTATTTTCATGGTCTATATTAATTCCTGAACATGTATTATTTTCAGGGTCTGTATTAATTCCAGACCATGTGTTAGTTTCAGTGTCTGTATTAATTCCAGACCTTGTAATATTTTCATGGTCTGTATTAATTCCAGACCATTTATTAGTTTCAGGGTCTGTATATATCCAGGTCATGTGTTAGTTTCAGTGTCTGTATTAATTCCAGACCATGTGCTAGATTCAGGGTCTGTATTAATTCAAGACCATATTAATTCCAGACCATGTATTAGTTTCAGGGTCTGTATTAATTCCTGACCATGTGTTAGTTTCAGTGACTGTATTAGTTCAAGACCCTGTGTTAGTTTAAGGGTCTGTACTAATTCCAGACGATGTGTGAGTTTCAGGGTCTGTCATAATTCCAGACCATTATAATTCCTGAACGTGTATTGGTTTCTGGGTCTGTATTAATTCCAGACCATGTATTAGTTTCATGGTCTGTATTCATTCCAGACCATGTATTAGATTCAGGGTCTGTATTAATTCCATGTCATGTGTTAGTTTCAGTGTCTGTATTAATTCCAGACCATGTGCTAGATTCAGGGTCTGTATTAATTCAAGACCATATTAATTCCAGACCATGTATTAGTTTCAGGGTCTGTATTAATTCCTGACCATGTGTTAGTTTCAGTGACTGTATTAGTTCAAGACCATGTGTTAGTTTAAGGGTCTGTACTAATTCCAGACGATGTGTGAGTTTCAGGGTCTGTCATAATTCCAGACCATTATAATTCCTGAACGTGTATTGGTTTCTGGGTCTGTATTAATTCCAGACCATGTATTAGTTTCATGGTCTGTATTCATTCCAGACCATGTATTAGATTCAGGGTCTGTATTAATTCCATGTCATGTGTTAGTTTCAGGGTCTGTATTAATTCCAGACCATGTGCTAGTTTCAGGGTCTGTATTAATTCCAGACCATATCAATTCCAGACCATGTATTCGTTGCAGGGTCTTTATTAATTCCTGACCATGTGTTTGTTTCAGGGTCTGTATTAATTCCAGACGATGTGTGAGTTTCAGGGTCTGTCTTAAGTCCAGACCATAATAATTCCTGAACGTGTATTAGTTTCAGGGTCTGTATTAATTCCAGGTCATGTGTTAGTTTCAGGGTCTGTATTAATTCCAGACCATGTGCTAGTTTCAGGGAATTTATTAATTCCAGACCATATCAATTCCAGACCATGTAATAGTTTCAGGGTCTGTATTAATTCCTGACCATGTTTCAGTTTCAGGGTCTGTATTAATTCCAGACCATGTGTTTGTTTCAGGGTCTGTATTAATTCCAGACGATGTGTGAGTTTTAAGGTCTGTCTTAATTCCAGACCACAATAATTCCTGAATGTGTATAAGTTTCAGGGTCTGTAAAAATTCCAGACAATGTGTAAGTTTCAGGGTCTGTATTAATTCCAGACCATGTGTTCGTTTCAGGGTCTGTATTAATTCCTGGCCTTGTATTACTTTCAGGGTCTGTATTAATTCCAGACAATGTTCTGGTTTCAGGGTCTGTATTACTTCCATACCATGTGTTAGTTTCAGTGTCTTTATTAATTCCAGGCCATGTGTTAGTTACAGGGTCTGTATTAATTCCAGACCATGTGTTATTTTCAGGGTTTGTATTAATTCAAGAACATGTGTTATTTTCAGGGTCTGTATTAATTCCAGACCATGTATTAGTTTCATGGACTGTATTAATTCCAGACCATGTATTAGTTTCAGGCTCTGTATTAATTGCAGACCATGTGCTAGTTTCAGGGTCAGTATTAATTCGGACCATATTAATTCCAGACCATGTATTAGTTCCAGGTCTGTATTAATTCCTGACCATTTGTTAGTTACAGGGTCTGTATTAATTCGAGACCATGTGTTTCTTTCAGGGTCTGTATTAATTCCAGACGATGTGTGAGTTTCAGGGTCTGTCTTAATTCCAGACCATAATAATTCCTGAACATGTATTAGTTTCAGGTTCTGTATTAATTGCAGACCATGTATTAGTTTCAGGGTTTGTATTAATTCCAGGTCATGTGTTTGTTTCAGGGTCTGTATTAATTCCACACCATGTGCTAGTTTCAGGGTCTGTATTAATTCCAGACAATATCAATTCCAGACCATGTAATAGTTTCAGGGTCTGTATTAATTCCAGACGATGTGTGAGTTTCAGGGTCTGCATTAATTCCAGACCATTTGTTTGTTTCAGGGTCTGTATTAATTCCAGACCAGGTGTTAGATTCAGGGTCTGTATTAATTCCAGGCCTTGTATTAGTTTCAGGGTCTGTATTAATTCCAGACCATGTGTTAGTTTCAGGGTCTGTATTAATTCCAGACCATGTGTTAGTTTCAGGGTCTGTATTAATTCCAGACCATGTGTTAGTTACAGGGTCTGTATTAATTCCAGACCATGTGTTATTTTCAGGGATTGTATTAATTCCTGGCCTTGTATTAGTTTCAGGGTCTATATTAATTCCAGACTATGTGTTAGTTTCAGGGTCTGTATTAATTCCAGACCATGTGTTAGTTTCAGGGTCTGTATTTATTCCAGACCATGTGTTATTTACAGGGTCAGTATTAATTCCAAACCATGTGTTATTTTCATGGTCTATATTAATTCCTGAACATGTATTATTTTCAGGGTCTGTATTAATTCCAGACCATGTGTTAGTTTCAGTGTCTGTATTAATTCCAGACCTTGTAATATTTTCATGGTCTGTATTAATTCCAGACCATTTATTAGTTTCAGGGTCTGTATATATACAGGTCATGTGTTAGTTTCAGGGTCTGTATTAATTCCAGACCATGTGCTAGATTCAGGGTCTGTATTAATTCAAGACCATATTAATTCCAGACCATGTATTAGTTTCAGGGTCTGTATTAATTCCTGACCATGTGTTAGTTTCAGTGACTGTATTAGTTCAAGACCATGTGTTAGTTTCAGGGTTTGTATTAATTCCAGGTCATGTGTTTGTTTCAGGGTCTGTATTAATTCCACACCATGTGCTAGTTTCAGGTTCTGTATTAATTCCAGACAATATCAATTCCAGACCATGTAATAGTTTCAGGGTCTGTATTAATTCCTGACCATGTGTTAGTTTCAGTGACTGTATTAGTTCAAGACCATGTGTTAGTTTCAGGGTCTGTACTAATTCCAGACGATGTGTGAGTTTCAGGGTCTATCATAATTCCAGACCATTATAATTCCTGAACGTGTATTGGTTTCTGGGTCTGTATTAATTCCAGACCATGTGTTAGTTTCAGGGTCTGTATTAATTCCAGACCTTGTGTTAGATTCAGGGTCTGTATTAATTCCAGGCCTTGTATCAGTTTCAGGGTCTGTATTAATTCCAGACTATGTGTTAGTTTCAGGGTCTGTATTAATTCCAGACCATGTGTTATTTTCAGGGATTGTATTAATTCCAGGCCTTGTATCAGTTTCAGGGTCTGTATTAATTCCAGACTATGTGTTAGTTACAGGGTCTGTATTAATTCCAGACCATGTGTTATTTTCAGGGATTGTATTAATTCCAGGCCTTGTATTAGTTTCAGGGTCTGTATTAATTCCAGACTATGTGTTAGTTTCAGGGTCTGTATTTATTCCAGACCATGTGTTATTTACAGGGTCATTATTAATTCCAAACCATGTGTTATTTTCATGGTCTATATTAATTCCTGAACATGTATTATTTTCAGGGTCTGTATTAATTCCAGACCATGTGTTAGTTTCATTGTCTGTATTAATTCCAGACCTTGTAATATTTTCATGGTCTGTATTAATTCCAGACCATTTATTAGTTTCAGGGTCTGTATATATCCAGGTCATGTGTTAGTTTCAGTGTCTGTATTAATTCCAGACCATGTGCTAGATTCAGGGTCTGTATTAATTCAAGACCATATTAATTCCAGACCATGTATTAGTTTCAGGGTCTGTATTAATTCCTGACCATGTGTTAGTTTCAGTGACTGTATTAGTTCAAGACCATGTGTTAGTTTAAGGGTCTGTACTAATTCCAGACGATGTGTGAGTTTCAGGGTCTGTCATAATTCCAGACCATTATAATTCCTGAACGTGTATTGGTTTCTGGGTCTGTATTAATTCCAGACCATGTATTAGTTTCATGGTCTGTATTCATTCCAGACCATGTATTAGATTCAGGGTCTGTATTAATTCCATGTCATGTGTTAGTTTCAGGGTCTGTATTAATTCCAGACCATGTGCTAGTTTCAGGGTCTGTATTAATTCCAGACCATATCAATTCCAGACCATGTATTCGTTGCAGGGTCTTTATTAATTCCTGACCATGTGTTTGTTTCAGGGTCTGTATTAATTCCAGACGATGTGTGAGTTTCAGGGTCTGTCTTAAGTCCAGACCATAATAATTCCTGAACGTGTATTAGTTTCAGGGTCTGTATTAATTCCAGGTCATGTGTTAGTTTCAGGGTCTGTATTAATTCCAGACCATGTGCTAGTTTCAGGGAATTTATTAATTCCAGACCATATCAATTCCAGACCATGTAATAGTTTCAGGGTCTGTATTAATTCCTGACCATGTTTCAGTTTCAGGGTCTGTATTAATTCCAGACCATGTGTTTGTTTCAGGGTCTGTATTAATTCCAGACGATGTGTGAGTTTTAAGGTCTGTCTTAATTCCAGACCACAATAATTCCTGAATGTGTATAAGTTTCAGGGTCTGTAAAAATTCCAGACAATGTGTAAGTTTCAGGGTCTGTATTAATTCCAGACCATGTGTTCGTTTCAGGGTCTGTATTAATTCCTGGCCTTGTATTACTTTCAGGGTCTGTATTAATTCCAGACAATGTTCTGGTTTCAGGGTCTGTATTACTTCCATACCATGTGTTAGTTTCAGTGTCTTTATTAATTCCAGGCCATGTGTTAGTTACAGGGTCTGTATTAATTCCAGACCATGTGTTATTTTCAGGGTTTGTATTAATTCAAGAACATGTGTTATTTTCAGGGTCTGTATTAATTCCAGACCATGTATTAGTTTCATGGACTGTATTAATTCCAGACCATGTATTAGTTTCAGGCTCTGTATTAATTGCAGACCATGTGCTAGTTTCAGGGTCAGTATTAATTCGGACCATATTAATTCCAGACCATGTATTAGTTCCAGGTCTGTATTAATTCCTGACCATTTGTTAGTTACAGGGTCTGTATTAATTGGAGACCATGTGTTTGTTTCAGGGTCTGTATTAATTCCAGACGATGTGTGAGTTTCAGGGTCTGTCTTAATTCCAGACCATAATAATTCCTGAACATGTATTAGTTTCAGGTTCTGTATTAATTGCAGACCATGTATTAGTTTCAGGGTTTGTATTAATTCCAGGTCATGTGTTTGTTTCAGGGTCTGTATTAATTCCACACCATGTGCTAGTTTCAGGGTCTGTATTAATTCCAGACAATATCAATTCCAGACCATGTAATAGTTTCAGGGTCTGTATTAATTTGAGAACATGTGTTAGTTTCAGGGTCTGTATTAATTCCAGACGATGTGTGAGTTTCAGGGTCTGCATTAATTCCAGACCATTTGTTTGTTTCAGGGTCTGTATTAATTCCAGACCAGGTGTTAGATTCAGGGTCTGTATTAATTCCAGGCCTTGTATTAGTTTCAGGGTCTGTATTAATTCCAGACCATGTGTTAGTTTCAGGGTCTGTATTAATTCCAGACCATGTGTTAGTTTCAGGGTCTGTATTAATTCCAGACCATGTGTTAGTTACAGGGTCTGTATTAATTCCAGACCATGTGTTATTTTCAGGGATTGTATTAATTCCTGGCCTTGTATTAGTTTCAGGGTCTGTATTAATTCCAGACTATGTGTTAGTTTCAGGGTCTGTATTAATTCCAGACCATGTGTTAGTTTCAGGGTCTGTATTTATTCCAGACCATGTGTTATTTACAGGGTCAGTATTAATTCCAAACCATGTGTTATTTTCATGGTCTATATTAATTCCTGAACATGTATTATTTTCAGGGTCTGTATTAATTCCAGACCATGTGTTAGTTTCAGTGTCTGTATTAATTCCAGACCTTGTAATATTTTCATGGTCTGTATTAATTCCAGACCATTTATTAGTTTCAGGGTCTGTATATATACAGGTCATGTGTTAGTTTCAGGGTCTGTATTAATTCCAGACCATGTGCTAGATTCAGGGTCTGTATTAATTCAAGACCATATTAATTCCAGACCATGTATTAGTTTCAGGGTCTGTATTAATTCCTGACCATGTGTTAGTTTCAGTGACTGTATTAGTTCAAGACCATGTGTTAGTTTCAGGGTTTGTATTAATTCCAGGTCATGTGTTTGTTTCAGGGTCTGTATTAATTCCACACCATGTGCTAGTTTCAGGTTCTGTATTAATTCCAGACAATATCAATTCCAGACCATGTAATAGTTTCAGGGTCTGTATTAATTCCTGACCATGTGTTAGTTTCAGTGACTGTATTAGTTCAAGACCATGTGTTAGTTTCAGGGTCTGTACTAATTCCAGACGATGTGTGAGTTTCAGGGTCTGTCATAATTCCAGACCATTATAATTCCTGAACGTGTATTGGTTTCTGGGTCTGTATTAATTCCAGACCATGTGTTAGTTTCAGGGTCTGTATTAATTCCAGACCTTGTGTTAGATTCAGGGTCTGTATTAATTCCAGGCCTTGTATCAGTTTCAGGGTCTGTAATAATTCCAGACTATGTGTTAGTTTCAGGGTCTGTATTAATTCCAGACCATGTGTTATTTTCAGGGATTGTATTAATTCCAGGCCTTGTATCAGTTTCAGGGTCTGTATTAATTCCAGACTATGTGTTAGTTACAGGGTCTGTATTAATTCCAGACCATGTGTTATTTTCAGGGATTGTATTAATTCCAGGCCTTGTATTAGTTTCAGGGTCTGTATTAATTCCAGACTATGTGTTAGTTTCAGGGTCTGTATTAATTCCAGACCATGTATTAGTTTCAGGGTCTGTATTTATTCCAGACCATGTGTTATTTACAGGGTCATTATTAATTCCAAACCATGTGTTATTTTCATGGTCTATATTAATTCCTGAACATGTATTATTTTCAGGGTCTGTATTAATTCCAGACCATGTGTTAGTTTCAGTGTCTGTATTAATTCCAGACCTTGTAATATTTTCATGGTCTGTATTAATTCCAGACCATTTATTAGTTTCAGGGTCTGTATATATCCAGGTCATGTGTTAGTTTCAGTGTCTGTATTAATTCCAGACCATGTGCTAGATTCAGGGTCTGTATTAATTCAAGACCATATTAATTCCAGACCATGTATTAGTTTCAGGGTCTGTATTAATTCCTGACCATGTGTTAGTTTCAGTGACTGTATTAGTTCAAGACCCTGTGTTAGTTTAAGGGTCTGTACTAATTCCAGACGATGTGTGAGTTTCAGGGTCTGTCATAATTCCAGACCATTATAATTCCTGAACGTGTATTGGTTTCTGGGTCTGTATTAATTCCAGACCATGTATTAGTTTCATGGTCTGTATTCATTCCAGACCATGTATTAGATTCAGGGTCTGTATTAATTCCATGTCATGTGTTAGTTTCAGGGTCTGTATTAATTCCAGACCATGTGCTAGTTTCAGGGTCTGTATTAATTCCAGACCATATCAATTCCAGACCATGTATTCGTTGCAGGGTCTTTATTAATTCCTGACCATGTGTTTGTTTCAGGGTCTGTATTAATTCCAGACGATGTGTGAGTTTCAGGGTCTGTCTTAAGTCCAGACCATAATAATTCCTGAACGTGTATTAGTTTCAGGGTCTGTATTAATTCCAGGTCATGTGTTAGTTTCAGGGTCTGTATTAATTCCAGACCATGTGCTAGTTTCAGGGAATTTATTAATTCCAGACCATATCAATTCCAGACCATGTAATAGTTTCAGGGTCTGTATTAATTCCTGACCATGTTTCAGTTTCAGGGTCTGTATTAATTCCAGACCATGTGTTTGTTTCAGGGTCTGTATTAATTCCAGACGATGTGTGAGTTTTAAGGTCTGTCTTAATTCCAGACCACAATAATTCCTGAATGTGTATAAGTTTCAGGGTCTGTAAAAATTCCAGACAATGTGTAAGTTTCAGGGTCTGTATTAATTCCAGACCATGTGTTCGTTTCAGGGTCTGTATTAATTCCTGGCCTTGTATTACTTTCAGGGTCTGTATTAATTCCAGACAATGTTCTGGTTTCAGGGTCTGTATTACTTCCATACCATGTGTTAGTTTCAGTGTCTTTATTAATTCCAGGCCATGTGTTAGTTACAGGGTCTGTATTAATTCCAGACCATGTGTTATTTTCAGGGTTTGTATTAATTCAAGAACATGTGTTATTTTCAGGGTCTGTATTAATTCCAGACCATGTATTAGTTTCATGGACTGTATTAATTCCAGACCATGTATTAGTTTCAGGCTCTGTATTAATTGCAGACCATGTGCTAGTTTCAGGGTCAGTATTAATTCGGACCATATTAATTCCAGACCATGTATTAGTTCCAGGTCTGTATTAATTCCTGACCATTTGTTAGTTACAGGGTCTGTATTAATTCGAGACCATGTGTTTGTTTCAGGGTCTGTATTAATTCCAGACGATGTGTGAGTTTCAGGGTCTGTCTTAATTCCAGACCATAATAATTCCTGAACATGTATTAGTTTCAGGTTCTGTATTAATTGCAGACCATGTATTAGTTTCAGGGTTTGTATTAATTCCAGGTCATGTGTTTGTTTCAGGGTCTGTATTAATTCCACACCATGTGCTAGTTTCAGGGTCTGTATTAATTCCAGACAATATCAATTCCAGACCATGTAATAGTTTCAGGGTCTGTATTAATTTGAGAACATGTGTTAGTTTCAGGGTCTGTATTAATTCCAGACGATGTGTGAGTTTCAGGGTCTGCATTAATTCCAGACCATGTGCTAGTTTCAGGGTCTGTATTAATTCCAGACCATATCAATTCCAGACCATGTATTCGTTGCAGGGTCTTTATTAATTCCTGACCATGTGTTTGTTTCAGGGTCTGTATTAATTCCAGACGATGTGTGAGTTTCAGGGTCTGTCTTAAGTCCAGACCATAATAATTCCTGAACGTGTATTAGTTTCAGGGTCTGTATTAATTCCAGGTCATGTGTTAGTTTCAGGGTCTGTATTAATTCCAGACCATGTGCTAGTTTCAGGGAATTTATTAATTCCAGACCATATCAATTCCAGACCATGTAATAGTTTCAGGGTCTGTATTAATTCCTGACCATGTTTCAGTTTCAGGGTCTGTATTAATTCCAGACCATGTGTTTGTTTCAGGGTCTGTATTAATTCCAGACGATGTGTGAGTTTTAAGGTCTGTCTTAATTCCAGACCACAATAATTCCTGAATGTGTATAAGTTTCAGGGTCTGTAAAAATTCCAGACAATGTGTAAGTTTCAGGGTCTGTATTAATTCCAGACCATGTGTTCGTTTCAGGGTCTGTATTAATTCCTGGCCTTGTATTACTTTCAGGGTCTGTATTAATTCCAGACAATGTTCTGGTTTCAGGGTCTGTATTACTTCCATACCATGTGTTAGTTTCAGTGTCTTTATTAATTCCAGGCCATGTGTTAGTTACAGGGTCTGTATTAATTCCAGACCATGTGTTATTTTCAGGGTTTGTATTAATTCAAGAACATGTGTTATTTTCAGGGTCTGTATTAATTCCAGACCATGTATTAGTTTCATGGACTGTATTAATTCCAGACCATGTATTAGTTTCAGGCTCTGTATTAATTGCAGACCATGTGCTAGTTTCAGGGTCAGTATTAATTCGGACCATATTAATTCCAGACCATGTATTAGTTCCAGGTCTGTATTAATTCCTGACCATTTGTTAGTTACAGGGTCTGTATTAATTCGAGACCATGTGTTTGTTTCAGGGTCTGTATTAATTCCAGACGATGTGTGAGTTTCAGGGTCTGTCTTAATTCCAGACCATAATAATTCCTGAACATGTATTAGTTTCAGGTTCTGTATTAATTGCAGACCATGTATTAGTTTCAGGGTTTGTATTAATTCCAGGTCATGTGTTTGTTTCAGGGTCTGTATTAATTCCACACCATGTGCTAGTTTCAGGGTCTGTATTAATTCCAGACAATATCAATTCCAGACCATGTAATAGTTTCAGGGTCTGTATTAATTTGAGAACATGTGTTAGTTTCAGGGTCTGTATTAATTCCAGACGATGTGTGAGTTTCAGGGTCTGCATTAATTCCAGACCATTTGTTTGTTTCAGGGTCTGTATTAATTCCAGACCAGGTGTTAGATTCAGGGTCTGTATTAATTCCAGGCCTTGTATTAGTTTCAGGGTCTGTATTAATTCCAGACCATGTGTTAGTTTCAGGGTCTGTATTAATTCCAGACCATGTGTTAGTTTCAGGGTCTGTATTAATTCCAGACCATGTGTTAGTTACAGGGTCTGTATTAATTCCAGACCATGTGTTATTTTCAGGGATTGTATTAATTCCTGGCCTTGTATTAGTTTCAGGGTCTGTATTAATTCCAGACTATGTGTTAGTTTCAGGGTCTGTATTAATTCCAGACCATGTGTTAGTTTCAGGGTCTGTATTTATTCCAGACCATGTGTTATTTACAGGGTCAGTATTAATTCCAAACCATGTGTTATTTTCATGGTCTATATTAATTCCTGAACATGTATTATTTTCAGGGTCTGTATTAATTCCAGACCATGTGTTAGTTTCAGTGTCTGTATTAATTCCAGACCTTGTAATATTTTCATGGTCTGTATTAATTCCAGACCATTTATTAGTTTCAGGGTCTGTATATATACAGGTCATGTGTTAGTTTCAGGGTCTGTATTAATTCCAGACCATGTGCTAGATTCAGGGTCTGTATTAATTCAAGACCATATTAATTCCAGACCATGTATTAGTTTCAGGGTCTGTATTAATTCCTGACCATGTGTTAGTTTCAGTGACTGTATTAGTTCAAGACCATGTGTTAGTTTCAGGGTTTGTATTAATTCCAGGTCATGTGTTTGTTTCAGGGTCTGTATTAATTCCACACCATGTGCTAGTTTCAGGTTCTGTATTAATTCCAGACAATATCAATTCCAGACCATGTAATAGTTTCAGGGTCTGTATTAATTCCTGACCATGTGTTAGTTTCAGTGACTGTATTAGTTCAAGACCATGTGTTAGTTTCAGGGTCTGTACTAATTCCAGACGATGTGTGAGTTTCAGGGTCTGTCATAATTCCAGACCATTATAATTCCTGAACGTGTATTGGTTTCTGGGTCTGTATTAATTCCAGACCATGTGTTAGTTTCAGGGTCTGTATTAATTCCAGACCTTGTGTTAGATTCAGGGTCTGTATTAATTCCAGGCCTTGTATCAGTTTCAGGGTCTGTATTAATTCCAGACTATGTGTTAGTTTCAGGGTCTGTATTAATTCCAGACC
Organism: Carcharodon carcharias; assembly: GCF_017639515.1. Lineage (NCBI taxonomy): Eukaryota > Metazoa > Chordata > Chondrichthyes > Lamniformes > Lamnidae > Carcharodon > Carcharodon carcharias. The sequence continues at coordinate 118,338,382 of NC_054484.1, read as the reverse complement.
ATGTGTTATTTTCAGGGATTGTATTAATTCCAGGCCTTGTATCAGTTTCAGGGTCTGTATTAATTCCAGACTATGTGTTAGTTACAGGGTCTGTATTAATTCCAGACCATGTGTTATTTTCAGGGATTGTATTAATTCCAGGCCTTGTATTAGTTTCAGGGTCTGTATTAATTCCAGACTATGTGTTAGTTTCAGGGTCTGTATTAATTCCAGACCATGTGTTAGTTTCAGGGTCTGTATTTATTCCAGACCATGTGTTATTTACAGGGTCATTATTAATTCCAAACCATGTGTTATTTTCATGGTCTATATTAATTCCTGAACATGTATTATTTTCAGGGTCTGTATTAATTCCAGAACATGTGTTAGTTTCAGTGTCTGTATTAATTCCAGACCTTGTAATATTTTCATGGTCTGTATTAATTCCAGACCATTTATTAGTTTCAGGGTCTGTATATATCCAGGTCATGTGTTAGTTTCAGTGTCTGTATTAATTCCAGACCATGTGCTAGATTCAGGGTCTGTATTAATTCAAGACCATATTAATTCCAGACCATGTATTAGTTTCAGGGTCTGTATTAATTCCTGACCATGTGTTAGTTTCAGTGACTGTATTAGTTCAAGACCATGTGTTAGTTTAAGGGTCTGTACTAATTCCAGACGATGTGTGAGTTTCAGGGTCTGTCATAATTCCAGACCATTATAATTCCTGAACGTGTATTGGTTTCTGGGTCTGTATTAATTCCAGACCATGTATTAGTTTCATGGTCTGTATTCATTCCAGACCATGTATTAGATTCAGGGTCTGTATTAATTCCATGTCATGTGTTAGTTTCAGGGTCTGTATTAATTCCAGACCATGTGCTAGTTTCAGGGTCTGTATTAATTCCAGACCATATCAATTCCAGACCATGTATTCGTTGCAGGGTCTTTATTAATTCCTGACCATGTGTTTGTTTCAGGGTCTGTATTAATTCCAGACGATGTGTGAGTTTCAGGGTCTGTCTTAAGTCCAGACCATAATAATTCCTGAACGTGTATTAGTTTCAGGGTCTGTATTAATTCCAGGTCATGTGTTAGTTTCAAGGTCTGTATTAATTCCAGACCATGTGCTAGTTTCAGGGAATTTATTAATTCCAGACCATATCAATTCCAGACCATGTAATAGTTTCAGGGTCTGTATTAATTCCTGACCATGTTTCAGTTTCAGGGTCTGTATTAATTCCAGACCATGTGTTTGTTTCAGGGTCTGTATTAATTCCAGACGATGTGTGAGTTTTAAGGTCTGTCTTAATTCCAGACCACAATAATTCCTGAATGTGTATAAGTTTCAGGGTCTGTAAAAATTCCAGACAATGTGTAAGTTTCAGGGTCTGTATTAATTCCAGACCATGTGTTCGTTTCAGGGTCTGTATTAATTCCTGGCCTTGTATTACTTTCAGGGTCTGTATTAATTCCAGACAATGTTCTGGTTTCAGGGTCTGTATTACTTCCATACCATGTGTTAGTTTCAGTGTCTTTATTAATTCCAGGCCATGTGTTAGTTACAGGGTCTGTATTAATTCCAGACCATGTGTTATTTTCAGGGTTTGTATTAATTCAAGAACATGTGTTATTTTCAGGGTCTGTATTAATTCCAGACCATGTATTAGTTTCATGGACTGTATTAATTCCAGACCATGTATTAGTTTCAGGGTCTGTATTAATTCCTGACCATGTGTTAGTTTCAGTGACTGTATTAGTTCAAGACCATGTGTTAGTTTCAGGGTTTGTATTAATTCCAGGTCATGTGTTTGTTTCAGGGTCTGTATTAATTCCACACCATGTGCTAGTTTCAGGTTCTGTATTAATTCCAGACAATATCAATTCCAGACCATGTAATAGTTTCAGGGTCTGTATTAATTCCTGACCATGTGTTAGTTTCAGTGACTGTATTAGTTCAAGACCATGTGTTAGTTTCAGGGTCTGTACTAATTCCAGACGATGTGTGAGTTTCAGGGTCTGTCATAATTCCAGACCATTATAATTCCTGAACGTGTATTGGTTTCTGGGTCTGTATTAATTCCAGACCATGTGTTAGTTTCAGGGTCTGTATTAATTCCAGACCTTGTGTTAGATTCAGGGTCTGTATTAATTCCAGGCCTTGTATCAGTTTCAGGGTCTGTATTAATTCCAGACTATGTGTTAGTTTCAGGGTCTGTATTAATTCCAGACCATGTGTTATTTTCAGGGATTGTATTAATTCCAGGCCTTGTATCAGTTTCAGGGTCTGTATTAATTCCAGACTATGTGTTAGTTACAGGGTCTGTATTAATTCCAGACCATGTGTTATTTTCAGGGATTGTATTAATTCCAGGCCTTGTATTAGTTTCAGGGTCTGTATTAATTCCAGACTATGTGTTAGTTTCAGGGTCTGTATTAATTCCAGACCATGTGTTAGTTTCAGGGTCTGTATTTATTCCAGACCATGTGTTATTTACAGGGTCATTATTAATTCCAAACCATGTGTTATTTTCATGGTCTATATTAATTCCTGAACATGTATTATTTTCAGGGTCTGTATTAATTCCAGACCATGTGTTAGTTTCAGTGTCTGTATTAATTCCAGACCTTGTAATATTTTCATGGTCTGTATTAATTCCAGACCATTTATTAGTTTCAGGGTCTGTATATATCCAGGTCATGTGTTAGTTTCAGTGTCTGTATTAATTCCAGACCATGTGCTAGATTCAGGGTCTGTATTAATTCAAGACCATATTAATTCCAGACCATGTATTAGTTTCAGGGTCTGTATTAATTCCTGACCATGTGTTAGTTTCAGTGACTGTATTAGTTCAAGACCATGTGTTAGTTTAAGGGTCTGTACTAATTCCAGACGATGTGTGAGTTTCAGGGTCTGTCATAATTCCAGACCATTATAATTCCTGAACGTGTATTGGTTTCTGGGTCTGTATTAATTCCAGACCATGTATTAGTTTCATGGTCTGTATTCATTCCAGACCATGTATTAGATTCAGGGTCTGTATTAATTCCATGTCATGTGTTAGTTTCAGGGTCTGTATTAATTCCAGACCATGTGCTAGTTTCAGGGTCTGTATTAATTCCAGACCATATCAATTCCAGACCATGTATTCGTTGCAGGGTCTTTATTAATTCCTGACCATGTGTTTGTTTCAGGGTCTGTATTAATTCCAGACGATGTGTGAGTTTCAGGGTCTGTCTTAAGTCCAGACCATAATAATTCCTGAACGTGTATTAGTTTCAGGGTCTGTATTAATTCCAGGTCATGTGTTAGTTTCAGGGTCTGTATTAATTCCAGACCATGTGCTAGTTTCAGGGAATTTATTAATTCCAGACCATATCAATTCCAGACCATGTAATAGTTTCAGGGTCTGTATTAATTCCTGACCATGTTTCAGTTTCAGGGTCTGTATTAATTCCAGACCATGTGTTTGTTTCAGGGTCTGTATTAATTCCAGACGATGTGTGAGTTTTAAGGTCTGTCTTAATTCCAGACCACAATAATTCCTGAATGTGTATAAGTTTCAGGGTCTGTAAAAATTCCAGACAATGTGTAAGTTTCAGGGTCTGTATTAATTCCAGACCATGTGTTCGTTTCAGGGTCTGTATTAATTCCTGGCCTTGTATTACTTTCAGGGTCTGTATTAATTCCAGACAATGTTCTGGTTTCAGGGTCTGTATTACTTCCATACCATGTGTTAGTTTCAGTGTCTTTATTAATTCCAGGCCATGTGTTAGTTACAGGGTCTGTATTAATTCCAGACCATGTGTTATTTTCAGGGTTTGTATTAATTCAAGAACATGTGTTATTTTCAGGGTCTGTATTAATTCCAGACCATGTATTAGTTTCATGGACTGTATTAATTCCAGACCATGTATTAGTTTCAGGCTCTGTATTAATTGCAGACCATGTGCTAGTTTCAGGGTCAGTATTAATTCGGACCATATTAATTCCAGACCATGTATTAGTTCCAGGTCTGTATTAATTCCTGACCATTTGTTAGTTACAGGGTCTGTATTAATTCGAGACCATGTGTTTGTTTCAGGGTCTGTATTAATTCCAGACGATGTGTGAGTTTCAGGGTCTGTCTTAATTCCAGACCATAATAATTCCTGAACATGTATTAGTTTCAGGTTCTGTATTAATTGCAGACCATGTATTAGTTTCAGGGTTTGTATTAATTCCAGGTCATGTGTTTGTTTCAGGGTCTGTATTAATTCCACACCATGTGCTAGTTTCAGGGTCTGTATTAATTCCAGACAATATCAATTCCAGACCATGTAATAGTTTCAGGGTCTGTATTAATTTGAGAACATGTGTTAGTTTCAGGGTCTGTATTAATTCCAGACGATGTGTGAGTTTCAGGGTCTGCATTAATTCCAGACCATTTGTTTGTTTCAGGGTCTGTATTAATTCCAGACCAGGTGTTAGATTCAGGGTCTGTATTAATTCCAGGCCTTGTATTAGTTTCAGGGTCTGTATTAATTCCACACTATGTGTTAGTTTCAGGGTCTGTATTAATTCCAGACCATGTGTTAATTTCAGGGTCTGTATTAATTCCAGACCATGTTTTAGTTACAGGGTCTGTATTAATTCCAGACCATGTGTTATTTTCAGGGATTGTATTAATTCCTGGCCTTGTATTAGTTTCAGGGTCTGTATTAATTCCAGACTATGTGTTAGTTTCAGGGTCTGTATTAATTCCAGACCATGTGTTAGTTTCAGGGTCTGTATTAATTCCAGACCATGTGTTATTTACAGGGTCAGTATTAATTCCAAACCATGTGTTATTTTCATGGTCTATATTAATTCCTGAACATGTATTATTTTCAGGGTCTGTATTAATTCCAGACCATGTGTTAGTTTCAGTGTCTGTATTAATTCCAGACCTTGTAATATTTTCATGGTCTGTATTAATTCCAGACCATTTATTAGTTTCAGGGTCTGTATATATACAGGTCATGTGTTAGTTTCAGGGTCTGTATTAATTCCAGACCATGTGCTAGATTCAGGGTCTGTATTAATTCAAGACCATATTAATTCCAGACCATGTATTAGTTTCAGGGTCTGTATTAATTCCTGACCATGTGTTAGTTTCAGTGACTGTATTAGTTCACGACCATGTGTTAGTTTCAGGGTTTGTATTAATTCCAGGTCATGTGTTTGTTTCAGGGTCTGTATTAATTCCACACCATGTGCTAGTTTCAGGTTCTGTATTAATTCCAGACAATATCAATTCCAGACCATGTAATAGTTTCAGGGTCTGTATTAATTCCTGACCATGTGTTAGTTTCAGTGACTGTATTAGTTCAAGACCATGTGTTAGTTTCAGGGTCTGTACTAATTCCAGACGATGTGTGAGTTTCAGGGTCTGTCATAATTCCAGACCATTATAATTCCTGAACGTGTATTGGTTTCTGGGTCTGTATTAATTCCAGACCATGTGTTAGTTTCAGGGTCTGTATTAATTCCAGACCTTGTGTTAGATTCAGGGTCTGTATTAATTCCAGGCCTTGTATCAGTTTCAGGGTCTGTATTAATTCCAGACTATGTGTTATTTTCAGGGTTTGTATTAATTCCAGAAAATGTATTATTTTCAGGGTCTGTTTTAATTCCAGACCATGTGTTATTTTCAATGTCTGTATTAATTCCAGACCATGTGTTAGTTTCAGGGTCTGTATTAATTCCAGGTCATGTGTTAGTTTCAGGGATTGTATTAATTCCAGACCATGTACTAGTTTCAGGGTCTGTATTAATTCCCGACCATATTAATTCCAGACCATGTATTAGTTTCAGGGTCTGTATTTATTCCTGACCATGTGTTAGTTTCAGGGTCTGTATTAATTCCAGGTCATGTGTTAGTTTCAGGGTCTGTATTAATTCCAGACCATGTGCTAGTTTCAGGGTCTGTATTAATTCCAGACCATATTAATTCCAGACCATGTATTAGTTTCAGGGTCTGTATTAATTCCTGACCATGTGTTTGTTACAGGGTCTGTATTAATTCGAGACCATCTGTTTTTTGCAGGGTGTGTATTAATTCCAGACGATATGTGAGTTTCAGGGTCTGTCTTAATTCCAGACCATAATAATTCCAGAACATGTATTAGTTTCAGGGTCTGTATTAAATCCAGGTCATGTGTTAGTTTCAGGGTCTGTATTAATTCCAGATCATGTGCTAGTTTTAAGGTCTGTATTAATTCCAGACAATATCAATTCCAGACCATGTAATAGTTTCAGGGTCTGTATTAATTCCAGACCATGTGTTAGTTTCAGGGTCTGTATTAATTCCAGACCATGTTTTAATTTCAGGGTCTTTATTAATTCCAGGCCTTGTATTAGTTTCAGGGTCTGTATTAATTCCAGACTATGTGTTAGTTTCAGGGTCTGTATTAATTCCAGACCATGTGTTAGTTTCCGGGTCTGTATATATCCAGGTCATGTGTTAGTTTCAGGGTCTGTATTAATTCCAGACCATGTGCTAGATTCAGGGTCTGTATTAATTCAAGACCATATTAATTCCAGACCATGTATTAGTTTCAGGGTCTGTATTAATTTCTGACCATGTGTTAGTTTCAGGGACTTTATTAATTCGAGACCATGTGTTAGTTTCTGGGTCTGTATTAATTCCAGACGATGTGTGAGTTTCAGGGTCTGTCATAATTCCAGACCATTATAATTCCTGAACGTGTATTAATTTCTTGGTCTGTATTAATTCCAGACCATGTGTTAGTTTCAGGGTCTGTATTAATTCCAGACATTGTGTTAGATTCAGGGTCTGTATTAATTCCACGCCTTTTATTAGTTTCAGGGTCTGTATTAGTTCCAGACTATGTGTTAGTTTCAGGGTCTGTATTAATTCCAGACCATTTGTTAGTTTCAGGGTCTGTATTAATTCCAGACCATTTGTTAGTTACAGGGTCTGTATTAATTCCAGACCATGTGTTATTTTCAGGGATTGTATTTTTTCCAGAACATGTATTATTTGCAGTGTCTGTATTAATTCCAGACCATGTGTTAGTTTCAGTGTCTGTATTAATTCCAGACCATGTATTAGTTTAAGGGTCGGTATTAATTCCAGACCATGTCTTATTTTCAGGGATTGTATTAATTCCAGAACATGTATTATTTTCTGCGTCTGTATTAATTCAAGACCATGTGTTATTTTCAGTGTCTGTATTAATTCCAGACCATGTATTAGTTTCATGGTCTGTATTAATTCCAGACCACTTGTTAGATTCAGGGTCTGTATTAATTCCAGGCCTTGTATTACTTTCAGGGTCTGTATTAATTCTAGACTATGTTCTGGTTTCAGGGTCTGTATTACTTCCAGACCATGTGTTAGTTTCAGGGTCTGTCTTAATTCCAGACCATGTGTTAGTTACAGTGTCTGTATTAATTCCAGACCTTGTGTTTTATTCAGGGTTTGTATTAATTCCAGAACATGTATTATTTTCAGGGTCTGTATTAATTCCAGACCATGTGTTAGTTTCAGTGTCTGTATTAATTCCAGACCATGTATTAGTTTCATTGTCAATATTAATTCCAGACCATGTATTAGTTTCAGGGTCCGTATTAATTCCAGGTCATGTGTTAGTTTCAGGGTCTGTATTAATACCAGACCATGTGCTAGATTCAGGGTCTGTATTAATTCCGGACCATATTATTTCCAGACCATGTATTAGTTTCAGGTCTGTATTAATTCCTAACCATGTGTTAGTTACAGGGTCTGTATTAATTCGAGACCATGTGTTTGTTTCAGGGTCTGTATTAATTCCAGACGATGTGTGAATTTCAGGGTCTGTCTTAATTCCAGACCATAATAATTCCTGAACTTGTATTAGTTTCAGGGTCTGTATTAATTGCAGACCATGCATTAGTTTCAGGGCTTGTATTAATTCCTGGTCATGTGTTAGTTTCAGGGTCTGTATTAATTCCAGACCATGTGCTAGTTTCAGGGTATGTATTAATTCCAGACAATATCAAAACCAGACCATGTAATAGTTTCAGGGCTTGTATTAATTCCTGGTCATGTGTTAGTTTCAGGGTCTGTATTAATTCGAGACCATGTGTTAGTTTCAGGGCTTTATTAATTCCAGACGATGTGTGAGTTTTAGGGTCTGTCTTAGTTCCAGACCATAATAATTCCTGAATGTGTATTAGTTTCAGAGTCTGTATTAATTCCAGACCATGTGTTTGTTTCAGGGTCTGTATTAATTCCAGACCAGGTGTTAGATTCAGGGTTTGTATTAATTCCAGAACATGTATTATTTTCAAGGTCTGTATTAGTTCCAGACCATGTGTTAGTTTCAGTGTCTCTATAATTCCAGATCATGTATTAGTTTCATGGTCTGTATTAATTCCAGACCATGTATTAGCTTCAGGGTCTGTATTAATTCCAGGTCATGTGTTAGTTTCATGTTCTGTATTAATTCCAGACCATGTGCTAGTTTCAGGGTCTGTATTAATTCCAGACCAAATTAATTCCAGACCATGTATTAGTTTCAGGGTCTGTATTAATTCCTCACCATGTGTTAGTTACAGGGTCTGTATTAATTCGAGACCATGTGTTTGTTTCAGGGTCTGTATTAATTCCAGATGATGTGTGAGTTTCAGGGTCTGTCTTAATTCCAGACCAAAATAATTCTTGAACGTGTATTAGTTTCAGGGTCTGTATTAATTCCAGACTATGTGTTAGTTTCAGGGTCTGTATTAATTCCAGACCTTGTGTTAGATTCAGGGTCTGTATTAATTCCAGGCCTTGTATCAGTTTCAGGGTCTGTATTAATTCCAGACTATGTGTTATTTTCAGGGTTAGTATTAATTCCAGAAAATGTATTATTTTCAGGGTCTGTTTTAATTCCAGACCATGTGTTATTTTCAATGTCTGTATTAATTCCAGACCATGTGTTAGTTTCAGGGTCTGTATTAATTCCAGGTCATGTGTTAGTTTCAGGGAGTGTATTAATTCCAGACCATATACTAGTTTCAGGGTCTGTATTAATTCCCGACCATATTAATTCTAGACCATGTATTAGTTTCAGGGTCTGTATTTATTCCTGACCATGTGTTAGTTTCAGGGTCTGTATTAATTCCAGGTCATGTGTTAGTGTCAGGGTCTGTATTAATTCCAGACCATGTGCTAGTTTCAGGGTCTGTATTAATTCCAGACCATATTAATTGCAGACCATGTATTAGTTTCAGGGTCTGTATTAATTCCTGACCATGTGTTTGTTACAGGGTCTGTATTAATTCGAGACCATGTGTTTTTTGCAGGGTGTGTATTAATTCCAGACGATATGTGAGTTTCAGGGTCTGTCTTAATTCCAGACCATAATAATTCCAGAACATGTATTAGTTTCAGGGTCTGTATTAAATCCAGGTCATGTGTTAGTTTCAGGGTCTGTATTAATTCCAGATCATGTGCTAGTTTTAAGGTCTGTATTAATTCCAGACAATATCAATTCCAGACCATGTAATAGTTTCAGGGTCTGTATTCATTCCTGACCATGTGTTAGTTTCAGGGTCTGTATTAATTCGAGACCATGTGTTAGTTTCAGGGTCTGAATTAATTCCAGACGATGTGTGATTTTCAGGGTCTGTCTTAATTCCAGACCATAATAATTCCTGAACGTGTATTAGTTTCAGGGACTGTATTAATTCCAGAACATGTGTTTGTTTCAGGGTCTGTATTAATTCCAGACCATGTGTTAGATTCAGGGTCTGTATTAGTTCGAAGCCTTGTTTTAGTTTCAGGGACTGTATTAATTCCAGACTATGTGTTAGTTTCAGGGTCTGTATTAATTCCAGACCATGTGTTAGTTTCATGGTCTGTATTTATTCCAGACCATGTGTTAGTTACAGGGTCTGTATTAATTCCAGACCATGTGTTATTTTCAGGGTTTGTATTAATTCCAGAACATGTATTATTTTCAGGGTCTGTATTAATTACAGACCCTGTGTTAGTTTCAGTGTCTGCATTAATTCCAGACCATGTATAAGTTTCATGGTCTGTATTAATTCCAGACCATGTATTAGCTTTAGGGTCTGTATTAATTCCAGGTCATGTGTTAGTTTCAGGGTCTATATTAATTCCAGAACATGTGCTAGTTTCAGGGTCTGTATTAATTCCAGAACATATTAATTCCAGACCATGTATTAGTTTCAGGGTCTGTATTAATTCCTGAACATGTGTTAGTTACAGGGTCTGTATTAATTTGAGACAATGTGCTTGTTTCAGGGTCTGTATTAATTCCAGACGATGTGTGAGTTTCAGGGTCCGTCTTAATTCCAGACCATAATAATTCCTGAACGTGTATTAGTTTCAGGGTCTGTATTAATTCCAGGTCATGTGTTAGTTTCAGGGTCTGTATTAATTCCAGACCATGTGCTAGTTTCAGGGTCTGTATTAATTCCTGACCATGTGTTAGTTTCAGGGCTTGTCTTAATAACAGACCATATCCATTCCAGACCATGTAATAGTTTCAGGGTCTGTATTAATTCCTGACCATGTGTTAGTTTCAGGGTCTGTATTAATTCGAGACCATAATAATTCCTGTTTGTGTATTAATTTCAGGGTCTGTAATAATTCCAGACCATGTGTAAGTTTCAGGGTCTGTATTAATTCCAGACCATGTGTTAGATTAAGGGTCTGTATTAATTCCAGGCCTTGTATTACTTTAAGGGTCTGTATTAATTCCAGACTATGTGCTGGTTTCAGGGTCTGTATTAATTCCAGACCATGTGTTAGTTTCACTGGCTGTATTAATTCCAGACCATGCGTTAGTTACAGGGTCTGTATTAATTCCAGACCATGTGTTATTTTCAGGATTTGTATTATTTCCAGAACATGTATTGTTTTCAGGGTCTGTATTAATTCCAGACCATGTGTTAGTTTCAGTGTCTGTATTAATTTCAGACCATGTATTAGTTTCAGAGTCTGTATTAATTCCAGACCATTTATTAGTTTCAGGTTCTGTATTAATTCCAGGTCATGTGTTAGTTTCAGGGTCTGTATTAATTCCAGACCATGTGCTAGATTCAGGGTCTGTATTAATTCCAGACCATATTAATTCCAGACCATGTATTAGTTTCAGGTCTGTATGAATTGATGACCATGTGTTAGTTACAGGGTCTGTATTAATTCGAGACCATGTGTTTGTTTCAGGGTCTGTATTAATTCCAGACGATGTGTGAGTTTCAGGGTCTGTCTTAATTCTAGACCATAATAATTACTGAACGTGTATTAGTTTCAGGTTCTGTATTAATTCCAGACCATGTATTAGTTTCAGGTTCTGTATTAATTCCAGGTCATGTGTTAGTTTCAGTGTCTGTATTAATTCCAGACCATGTGCTAGTTTCAGGGTCTGTATTAATTCCAGACAATATAAATTCCAGACTAAGTAATAGTTTCAGGGTCTGTATTAATTCCTGACCATGTGTTAGTTTCAGGGTCTGTATTAATTTGAGACCATGTGTTAGTTTCAGGGTCTGTATTAATTGCAGACGATGTGTGAGTTTCAGGGTCTGTCTTAATTCCAGACCATAATAATTCCTGAACGTGTATTAGTTTCAGGGTCTGTATTAATTCCAGACTATGTGTTAGTTTCAGGGTCTGTATTAATTCCAGACCATGTGTTAGTTTCAGGGTCTGTATTTATTCCAGAACATGTATTATTTTCAGGGTTTGTATTAATTCCAGAACATGTAATATTTTCAGGGTCTTTATTAATTCTATACCATGTGTTAGTTTCAGTGTCTGCATTAATTCCAGACCATGTATTAGTTTCATGGTCTGTATTCATTCCAGACCATGTATTAGATTCAGGGTCTGTATTAATTCCATGTCATGTGTTAGTTTCAGGGTCTGTATTAATTCCAGACCATGTGCTAGTTTCAGGGTCTGTATTAATTCCAGACCATATCAATTCCAGACCATGTATTCGTTGCAGGGTCTTTATTAATTCCTGACCACAATAATTCCTGAATGTGTATAAGTTTCAGGGTCTGTAAAAATTCCAGACAATGTGTAAGTTTCAGGGTCTGTATTAATTCCAGACCATGTGTTCGTTTCAGGGTCTGTATTAATTCCTGGCCTTGTATTACTTTCAGGGTCTGTATTAATTCCAGACAATGTTCTGGTTTCAGGGTCTGTATTACTTCCATACCATGTGTTAGTTTCAGTGTCTTTATTAATTCCAGGCCATGTGTTAGTTACAGGGTCTGTATTAATTCCAGACCATGTGTTATTTTCAGGGTTTGTATTAATTCAAGAACATGTGTTATTTTCAGGGTCTGTATTAATTGCAGACCATGTATTAGTTTCAGGGTTTGTATTAATTCCAGGTCATGTGTTTGTTTCAGGGTCTGTATTAATTCCACACCATGTGCTAGTTTCAGGGTCTGTATTAATTCCAGACAATATCAATTCCAGACCATGTAATAGTTTCAGGGTCTGTATTAATTTGAGAACATGTGTTAGTTTCAGGGTCTGTATTAATTCCAGACGATGTGTGAGTTTCAGGGTCTGCATTAATTCCAGACCATTTGTTTGTTTCAGGGTCTGTATTAATTCCAGACCAGGTGTTAGATTCAGGGTCTGTATTAATTCCAGGCCTTGTATTAGTTTCAGGGTCTGTATTAATTCCAGACCATGTGTTAGTTTCAGGGTCTGTATTAATTCCAGACCATGTGTTAGTTTCAGGGTCTGTATTAATTCCAGACCATGTGTTAGTTACAGGGTCTGTATTAATTCCAGACCATGTGTTATATTCAGGGAGTGTATTAATTCCTGGCCTTGTATTTGTTTCAGGGTCTGTATTAATTCCAGACTATGTGTTAGTTTCAGGGTCTGTATTAATTCCAGACCATGTGTTAGTTTCAGGGTCTGTATTTATTCCAGACCATGTGTTATTTACAGGGTCAGTATTAATTCCAAACCATGTGTTATTTTCATGGTCTATATTAATTCCTGAACATGTATTATTTTCAGGGTCTGTATTAATTCCAGACCATGTGTTAGTTTCAGTGTCTGTATTAATTCCAGACCTTGTAATATTTTCATGGTCTGTATTAATTCCAGACCATTTATTAGTTTCAGGGTCTGTATATATCCAGGTCATGTGTTAGTTTCAGGGTCTGTATTAATTCCAGACCATGTGCTAGATTCAGGGTCTGTATTAATTCAAGACCATATTAATTCCAGACCATGTATTAGTTTCAGGGTCTGTATTAATTCCTGACCATGTGTTAGTTTCAGTGACTGTATTAGTTCAAGACCATGTGTTAGTTTCAGGGTTTGTATTAATTCCAGGTCATGTGTTTGTTTCAGGGTCTGTATTAATTCCACACCATGTGCTAGTTTCAGGTTCTGTATTAATTCCAGACAATATCAATTCCAGACCATGTAATAGTTTCAGGGTCTGTATTAATTCCTGACCATGTGTTAGTTTCAGTGACTGTATTAGTTCAAGACCATGTGTTAGTTTCAGGGTCTGTACTAATTCCAGACGATGTGTGAGTTTCAGGGTCTGTCATAATTCCAGACCATTATAATTCCTGAACGTGTATTGGTTTCTGGGTCTGTATTAATTCCAGACCATGTGTTAGTTTCAGGGTCTGTATTAATTCCAGACCTTGTGTTAGATTCAGGGTCTGTATTAATTCCAGGCCTTGTATCAGTTTCAGGGTCTGTATTAATTCCAGACTATGTGTTAGTTTCAGGGTCTGTATTAATTCCAGACCATGTGTTATTTTCAGGGATTGTATTAATTCCAGGCCTTGTATCAGTTTCAGGGTCTGTATTAATTCCAGACTATGTGTTAGTTACAGGGTCTGTATTAATTCCAGACCATGTGTTATTTTCAGGGATTGTATTAATTCCAGGCCTTGTATTAGTTTCAGGGTCTGTATTAATTCCAGACTATGTGTTAGTTTCAGGGTCTGTATTAATTCCAGACCATGTGTTAGTTTCAGGGTCTGTATTTATTCCAGACCATGTGTTATTTACAGGGTCATTATTAATTCCAAACCATGTGTTATTTTCATGGTCTATATTAATTCCTGAACATGTATTATTTTCAGGGTCTGTATTAATTCCAGACCATGTGTTAGTTTCAGTGTCTGTATTAATTCCAGACCTTGTAATATTTTCATGGTCTGTATTAATTCCAGACCATTTATTAGTTTCAGGGTCTGTATATATCCAGGTCATGTGTTAGTTTCAGTGTCTGTATTAATTCCAGACCATGTGCTAGATTCAGGGTCTGTATTAATTCAAGACCATATTAATTCCAGACCATGTATTAGTTTCAGGGTCTGTATTAATTCCTGACCATGTGTTAGTTTCAGTGACTGTATTAGTTCAAGACCATGTGTTAGTTTAAGGGTCTGTACTAATTCCAGACGATGTGTGAGTTTCAGGGTCTGTCATAATTCCAGACCATTATAATTCCTGAACGTGTATTGGTTTCTGGGTCTGTATTAATTCCAGACCATGTGTTAGTTTCAGGGTCTGTATTAATTCCAGACCTTGTGTTAGATTCAGGGTCTGTATTAATTCCAGGCCTTGTATCAGTTTCAGGGTCTGTATTAATTCCAGACTATGTGTTATTTTCAGGGTTTGTATTAATTCCAGAAAATGTATTATTTTCAGGGTCTGTTTTAATTCCAGACCATGTGTTATTTTCAATGTCTGTATTAATTCCAGACCATGTGTTAGTTTCAGGGTCTGTATTAATTCCAGGTCATGTGTTAGTTTCAGGGAGTGTATTAATTCCAGACCATGTACTAGTTTCAGGGTCTGTATTAATTCCCGACCATATTAATTCTAGACCATGTATTAGTTTCAGGGTCTGTATTTATTCCTGACCATGTGTTTGTTACAGGGTCTGTATTAATTCGAGACCATGTGTTTTTTTCAGGGTTTTTATTAATTCCAGACGATGTGTGAGTTTCAGGGTCTGTCTTAATTCCAGACCATTATAATTCCGGAACGTATATTAGTTTCAGGGTCTGTATTAATTCCAGACCATGTGTTAGTTTCAGGGTCTGTATTAATTCCAGACCATGTTTTAATTTCAGGGTCTTTATTAATTCCAGGCCTTGTATTAGTTTTAGGGTCTGTATTAATTCCAGACTATGTGTTAGTTTCAGGGTCTGTATTAATTCCAGACCATGTGTTATTTTCAGGGTCTGTATATATCCAGGTCATGTGTTAGTTTCAGGGTCTGTATTAATTCCAGACCATGTGCTAGTTTCAGGGTCTGTATTAATTCCTGACTATGTTAATTCTAGACCATGTATTAGTTTCAGGGTCTGTATTTATTCCTGACCATGTGTTAGTTACAGGGTCTGTATTAATTCGAGACCATGTGTTTTTTTCAGGGTTTTTATTAATTCCAGACGATGTGTGAGTTTCAGGGTTGTCTTAATTCCAGACCATTATAATTCCTGAACGAGTATTAGTTTCAGGGTCTGTATTAATTCCAGACCATGTGTTAGTTTCAGGGTCTGTATTAATTCCAGACCATGTTTTAACTTCAGGGTCTTTATTAATTCCAGGCCTTGTATTAGTTTCAGGGTCTGTATTAATTCCACACTATGTGTTAGTTTCAGGGTCTGTATTAATTCCAGACCATGTGTTAGTTTCAGGGTCTGTATATATCCAGGTCATGTGTTAGTTTCAGGGTCTGTATTAATTCCAGACCATGTGCTAGATTCAGGGTCTGTATTAATTCCAGACCTTGTAATATTTTCATGGTCTGTATTAATTCCAGACCATTTATTAGTTTCAGGGTCTGTATATATACAGGTCATGTGTTAGTTTCAGGGTCTGTATTAATTCAAGACCATATTAATTCCAGACCATGTATTAGTTTCAGGGTCTGTATTAATTCCTGACCATGTGTTAGTTTCAGTGACTGTATTAGTTCAAGACCATGTGTTAGTTTCAGGGTTTGTATTAATTCCAGGTCATGTGTTTGTTTCAGGGTCTGTATTAATTCCACACCATGTGCTAGTTTCAGGTTCTGTCTTAATTCCAGACAATATCAATTCCAGACCATGTAATAGTTTCAGGGTCTGTATTAATTCCTGACCATGTGTTAGTTTCAGTGACTGTATTAGTTCAAGACCATGTGTTAGTTTCAGGGTCTGTACTAATTCCAGACGATGTGTGAGTTTCAGGGTCTGTCATAATTCCAGACCATTATAATTCCTGAACGTGTATTGGTTTCTGGGTCTGTATTAATTCCAGACCATGTGTTAGTTTCAGGGTCTGTATTAATTCCAGACCTTGTGTTAGATTCAGGGTCTGTATTAATTCCAGGCCTTGTATCAGTTTCAGGGTCTGTATTAATTCCAGACTATGTGTTAGTTTCAGGGTCTGTATTAATTCCAGACCATGTGTTATTTTCAGGGTCTGTATTAATTCCAGGCCTTGTATCAGTTTCAGGGTCTGTATTAATTCCAGACTATGTATCAGTTTCAGGGTCTGTATTAATTCCAGACTATGTGTTAGTTACAGGGTCTGTATTAATTCCAGACCATGTGTTAGTTTCAGGGTCTGTATTTATTCCAGACCATGTGTTATTTACAGGGTCAGTATTAATTCCAAACCATGTGTTATTTTCATGGTCTATATTAATTCCTGAACATGTATTATTTTCAGGGTCTGTATTAATTCCAGACCATGTGTTAGTTTCAGTGTCTGTATTAATTCCAGACCTTGTAATATTTTCATGGTCTGTATTAATTCCAGACCATTTATTAGTTTCAGGGTCTGTATTAATTCCAGACCATGTGTTAGATTAAGGGTCTGTATTAATTCCAGGCCTTGTATTACTTTAAGGGTCTGTATTAATTCCAGACTATGTGCTGGTTTCAGGGTCTGTATTAATTCCAGACCATGTGTTAGTTTCAGTGGCTGTATTAATTCCAGACCATGCGTTAGTTACAGGGTCTGTATTAATTCCAGACCATGTGTTATTTTCAGGATTTGTATTATTTCCAGAACATGTATTGTTTTCAGGGTCTGTATTAATTCCAGACCATGTGTTAGTTTCAGTGTCTGTATTAATTTCAGACCATGTATTAGTTTCAGAGTCTGTATTAATTCCAGACCATTTATTAGTTTCAGGTTCTGTATTAATTCCAGGTCATGTGTTAGTTTCAGGGTCTGTATTAATTCCAGACCATGTGCTAGATTCAGGGTCTGTATTAATTCCAGACCATATTAATTCCAGACCATGTATTAGTTTCAGGTCTGTATGAATTGATGACCATGTGTTAGTTACAGGGTCTGTATTAATTCGAGACCATGTGTTTGTTTCAGGGTCTGTATTAATTCCAGACGATGTGTGAGTTTCAGGGTCTGTCTTAATTCTAGACCATAATAATTACTGAACGTGTATTAGTTTCAGGTTCTGTATTAATTCCAGACCATGTATTAGTTTCAGGTTCTGTATTAATTCCAGGTCATGTGTTAGTTTCAGTGTCTGTATTAATTCCAGACCATGTGCTAGTTTCAGGGTCTGTATTAATTCCAGACAATATAAATTCCAGACTAAGTAATAGTTTCAGGGTCTGTATTAATTCCTGACCATGTGTTAGTTTCAGGGTCTGTATTAATTTGAGACCATGTGTTAGTTTCAGGGTCTGTATTAATTGCAGACGATGTGTGAGTTTCAGGGTCTGTCTTAATTCCAGACCATAATAATTCCTGAACGTGTATTAGTTTCAGGGTCTGTATTAATTCCAGACTATGTGTTAGTTTCAGGGTCTGTATTAATTCCAGACCATGTGTTAGTTTCAGGGTCTGTATTTATTCCAGAACATGTGTTAGTTACAGGGTCTGTATTAATTCCAGACCATGTGTTATTTTCAGGGTTTGTATTAATTCCAGAACATGTATTATTTTCAGGGTTTGTATTAATTCCAGAACATGTAATATTTTCAGGGTCTTTATTAATTCTATACCATGTGTTAGTTTCAGTGTCTGCATTAATTCCAGACCATGTATTAGTTTCATGGTCTGTATTCATTCCAGACCATGTATTAGATTCAGGGTCTGTATTAATTCCATGTCATGTGTTAGTTTCAGGGTCTGTATTAATTCCAGACCATGTGCTAGTTTCAGGGTCTGTATTAATTCCAGACCATATCAATTCCAGAACATGTATTCGTTGCAGGGTCTTTATTAATTCCTGACCACAATAATTCCTGAATGTGTATAAGTTTCAGGGTCTGTAAAAATTCCAGACAATGTGTAAGTTTCAGGGTCTGTATTAATTCCAGACCATGTGTTCGTTTCAGGGTCTGTATTAATTCCTGGCCTTGTATTACTTTCAGGGTCTGTATTAATTCCAGACAATGTTCTGGTTTCAGGGTCTGTATTACTTCCATACCATGTGTTAGTTTCAGTGTCTTTATTAATTCCAGGCCATGTGTTAGTTACAGGGTCTGTATTAATTCCAGACCATGTGTTATTTTCAGGGTTTGTATTAATTCAAGAACATGTGTTATTTTCAGGGTCTGTATTAATTGCAGACCATGTATTAGTTTCAGGGTTTGTATTAATTCCAGGTCATGTGTTTGTTTCAGGGTCTGTATTAATTCCACACCATGTGCTAGTTTCAGGGTCTGTATTAATTCCAGACAATATCAATTCCAGACCATGTAATAGTTTCAGGGTCTGTATTAATTTGAGAACATGTGTTAGTTTCAGGGTCTGTATTAATTCCAGACGATGTGTGAGTTTCAGGGTCTGCATTAATTCCAGACCATTTGTTTGTTTCAGGGTCTGTATTAATTCCAGACCAGGTGTTAGATTCAGGGTCTGTATTAATTCCAGGCCTTGTATTAGTTTCAGGGTCTGTATTAATTCCAGACCATGTGTTAGTTTCAGGGTCTGTATTAATTCCAGACCATGTGTTAGTTTCAGGGTCTGTATTAATTCCAGACCATGTGTTAGTTACAGGGTCTGTATTAATTCCAGACCATGTGTTATTTTCAGGGATTGTATTAATTCCTGGCCTTGTATTTGTTTCAGGGTCTGTATTAATTCCAGACTATGTGTTAGTTTCAGGGTCTGTATTAATTCCAGACCATGTGTTAGTTTCAGGGTCTGTATTTATTCCAGACCATGTGTTATTTACAGGGTCAGTATTAATTCCAAACCATGTGTTATTTTCATGGTCTATATTAATTCCTGAACATGTATTATTTTCAGGGTCTGTATTAATTCCAGACCATGTGTTAGTTTCAGTGTCTGTATTAATTCCAGACCTTGTAATATTTTCATGGTCTGTATTAATTCCAGACCATTTATTAGTTTCAGGGTCTGTATATATCCAGGTCATGTGTTAGTTTCAGGGTCTGTATTAATTCCAGACCATGTGCTAGATTCAGGGTCTCTATTAATTCAAGACCATATTAATTCCAGACCATGTATTAGTTTCAGGGTCTGTATTAATTCCTGACCATGTGTTAGTTTCAGTGACTGTATTAGTTCAAGACCATGTGTTAGTTTCAGGGTTTGTATTAATTCCAGGTCATGTGTTTGTTTCAGGGTCTGTATTAATTCCACACCATGTGCTAGTTTCAGGTTCTGTATTAATTCCAGACAATATCAATTCCAGACCATGTAATAGTTTCAGGGTCTGTATTAATTCCTGACCATGTGTTAGTTTCAGTGACTGTATTAGTTCAAGACCATGTGTTAGTTTCAGGGTCTGTACTAATTCCAGACGATGTGTGAGTTTCAGGGTCTGTCATAATTCCAGACCATTATAATTCCTGAACGTGTATTGGTTTCTGGGTCTGTATTAATTCCAGACCATGTGTTAGTTTCAGGGTCTGTATTAATTCCAGACCTTGTGTTAGATTCAGGGTCTGTATTAATTCCAGGCCTTGTATCAGTTTCAGGGTCTGTATTAATTCCAGACTATGTGTTAGTTTCAGGGTCTGTATTAATTCCAGACCATGTGTTATTTTCAGGGATTGTATTAATTCCAGGCCTTGTATCAGTTTCAGGGTCTGTATTAATTCCAGACTATGTGTTAGTTACAGGGTCTGTATTAATTCCAGACCATGTGTTATTTTCAGGGATTGTATTAATTCCAGGCCTTGTATTAGTTTCAGGGTCTGTATTAATTCCAGACTATGTGTTAGTTTCAGGGTCTGTATTAATTCCAGACCATGTGTTAGTTTCAGGGTCTGTATTTATTCCAGACCATGTGTTATTTACAGGGTCATTATTAATTCCAAACCATGTGTTATTTTCATGGTCTATATTAATTCCTGAACATGTATTATTTTCAGGGTCTGTATTAATTCCAGACCATGTGTTAGTTTCAGTGTCTGTATTAATTCCAGACCTTGTAATATTTTCATGGTCTGTATTAATTCCAGACCATTTATTAGTTTCAGGGTCTGTATATATCCAGGTCATGTGTTAGTTTCAGTGTCTGTATTAATTCCAGACCATGTGCTAGATTCAGGGTCTGTATTAATTCAAGACCATATTAATTCCAGACCATGTATTAGTTTCAGGGTCTGTATTAATTCCTGACCATGTGTTAGTTTCAGTGACTGTATTAGTTCAAGACCATGTGTTAGTTTAAGGGTCTGTACTAATTCCAGACGATGTGTGAGTTTCAGGGTCTGTCATAATTCCAGACCATTATAATTCCTGAACGTGTATTGGTTTCTGGGTCTGTATTAATTCCAGACCATGTGTTAGTTTCAGGGTCTGTATTAATTCCAGACCTTGTGTTAGATTCAGGGTCTGTATTAATTCCAGGCCTTGTATCAGTTTCAGGGTCTGTATTAATTCCAGACTATGTGTTATTTTCAGGGTTTGTATTAATTCCAGAAAATGTATTATTTTCAGGGTCTGTTTTAATTCCAGACCATGTGTTATTTTCAATGTCTGTATTAATTCCAGACCATGTGTTAGTTTCAGGGTCTGTATTAATTCCAGGTCATGTGTTAGTTTCAGGGAGTGTATTAATTCCAGACCATGTACTAGTTTCAGGGTCTGTATTAATTCCCGACCATATTAATTCTAGACCATGTATTAGTTTCAGGGTCTGTATTTATTCCTGACCATGTGTTTGTTACAGGGTCTGTATTAATTCGAGACCATGTGTTTTTTTCAGGGTTTTTATTAATTCCAGACGATGTGTGAGTTTCAGGGTCTGTCTTAATTCCAGACCATTATAATTCCGGAACGTATATTAGTTTCAGGGTCTGTATTAATTCCAGACCATGTGTTAGTTTCAGGGTCTGTATTAATTCCAGACCATGTTTTAATTTCAGGGTCTTTATTAATTCCAGGCCTTGTATTAGTTTTAGGGTCTGTATTAATTCCAGACTATGTGTTAGTTTCAGGGTCTGTATTAATTCCAGACCATGTGTTATTTTCAGGGTCTGTATATATCCAGGTCATGTGTTAGTTTCAGGGTCTGTATTAATTCCAGACCATGTGCTAGTTTCAGGGTCTGTATTAATTCCTGACTATGTTAATTCTAGACCATGTATTAGTTTCAGGGTCTGTATTTATTCCTGACCATGTGTTAGTTACAGGGTCTGTATTAATTCGAGACCATGTGTTTTTTTCAGGGTTTTTATTAATTCCAGACGATGTGTGAGTTTCAGGGTTGTCTTAATTCCAGACCATTATAATTCCTGAACGAGTATTAGTTTCAGGGTCTGTATTAATTCCAGACCATGTGTTAGTTTCAGGGTCTGTATTAATTCCAGACCATGTTTTAACTTCAGGGTCTTTATTAATTCCAGGCCTTGTATTAGTTTCAGGGTCTGTATTAATTCCAGACTATGTGTTAGTTTCAGGGTCTGTATTAATTCCAGACCATGTGTTAGTTTCAGGGTCTGTATATATCCAGGTCATGTGTTAGTTTCAGGGTCTGTATTAATTCCAGACCATGTGCTAGATTCAGGGTCTGTATTAATTCCAGACCTTGTAATATTTTCATGGTCTGTATTAATTCCAGACCATTTATTAGTTTCAGGGTCTGTATATATACAGGTCATGTGTTAGTTTCAGGGTCTGTATTAATTCAAGACCATATTAATTCCAGACCATGTATTAGTTTCAGGGTCTGTATTAATTCCTGACCATGTGTTAGTTTCAGTGACTGTATTAGTTCAAGACCATGTGTTAGTTTCAGGGTTTGTATTAATTCCAGGTCATGTGTTTGTTTCAGGGTCTGTATTAATTCCACACCATGTGCTAGTTTCAGGTTCTGTCTTAATTCCAGACAATATCAATTCCAGACCATGTAATAGTTTCAGGGTCTGTATTAATTCCTGACCATGTGTTAGTTTCAGTGACTGTATTAGTTCAAGACCATGTGTTAGTTTCAGGGTCTGTACTAATTCCAGACGATGTGTGAGTTTCAGGGTCTGTCATAATTCCAGACCATTATAATTCCTGAACGTGTATTGGTTTCTGGGTCTGTATTAATTCCAGACCATGTGTTAGTTTCAGGGTCTGTATTAATTCCAGACCTTGTGTTAGATTCAGGGTCTGTATTAATTCCAGGCCTTGTATCAGTTTCAGGGTCTGTATTAATTCCAGACTATGTGTTAGTTTCAGGGTCTGTATTAATTCCAGACCATGTGTTATTTTCAGGGATTGTATTAATTCCAGGCCTTGTATCAGTTTCAGGGTCTGTATTAATTCCAGACTATGTGTTAGTTACAGGGTCTGTATTAATTCCAGACCATGTGTTAGTTTCAGGGTCTGTATTTATTCCAGACCATGTGTTATTTACAGGGTCAGTATTAATTCCAAACCATGTGTTATTTTCATGGTCTATATTAATTCCTGAACATGTATTATTTTCAGGGTCTGTATTAATTCCAGACCATGTGTTAGTTTCAGTGTCTGTATTAATTCCAGACCTTGTAATATTTTCATGGTCTGTATTAATTCCAGACCATTTATTAGTTTCAGGGTCTGTATATATCCAGGTCATGTGTTAGTTTCAGGGTCTGTATTAATTCCAGACCATGTGCTAGATTCAGGGTCTCTATTAATTCAAGACCATATTAATTCCAGACCATGTATTAGTTTCAGGGTCTGTATTAATTCCTGACCATGTGTTAGTTTCAGTGACTGTATTAGTTCAAGACCATGTGTTAGTTTCAGGGTTTGTATTAATTCCAGGTCATGTGTTTGTTTCAGGGTCTGTATTAATTCCACACCATGTGCTAGTTTCAGGTTCTGTATTAATTCCAGACAATATCAATTCCAGACCATGTAATAGTTTCAGGGTCTGTATTAATTCCTGACCATGTGTTAGTTTCAGTGACTGTATTAGTTCAAGACCATGTGTTAGTTTCAGGGTCTGTACTAATTCCAGACGATGTGTGAGTTTCAGGGTCTGTCATAATTCCAGACCATTATAATTCCTGAACGTGTATTGGTTTCTGGGTCTGTATTAATTCCAGACCATGTGTTAGTTTCAGGGTCTGTATTAATTCCAGACCTTGTGTTAGATTCAGGGTCTGTATTAATTCCAGGCCTTGTATCAGTTTCAGGGTCTGTATTAATTCCAGACTATGTGTTAGTTTCAGGGTCTGTATTAATTCCAGACCATGTGTTATTTTCAGGGATTGTATTAATTCCAGGCCTTGTATCAGTTTCAGGGTCTGTATTAATTCCAGACTATGTGTTAGTTACAGGGTCTGTATTAATTCCAGACCATGTGTTATTTTCAGGGATTGTATTAATTCCAGGCCTTGTATTAGTTTCAGGGTCTGTATTAATTCCAGACTATGTGTTAGTTTCAGGGTCTGTATTAATTCCAGACCATGTGTTAGTTTCAGGGTCTGTATTTATTCCAGACCATGTGTTATTTACAGGGTCATTATTAATTCCAAACCATGTGTTATTTTCATGGTCTATATTAATTCCTGAACATGTATTATCTTCAGGGTCTGTATTAATTCCAGACCATGTGTTAGTTTCAGTGTCTGTATTAATTCCAGACCTTGTAATATTTTCATGGTCTGTATTAATTCCAGACCATTTATTAGTTTCAGGGTCTGTATATATCCAGGTCATGTGTTAGTTTCAGTGTCTGTATTAATTCCAGACCATGTGCTAGATTCAGGGTCTGTATTAATTCAAGACCATATTAATTCCAGACCATGTATTAGTTTCAGGGTCTGCATTAATTCCTGACCATGTGTTAGTTTCAGTGACTGTATTAGTTCAAGACCATGTGTTAGTTTAAGGGTCTGTACTAATTCCAGACGATGTGTGAGTTTCAGGGTCTGTCATAATTCCAGACCATTATAATTCCTGAACGTGTATTGGTTTCTGGGTCTGTATTAATTCCAGACCATGTGTTAGTTTCAGGGTCTGTATTAATTCCAGACCTTGTGTTAGATTCAGGGTCTGTATTAATTCCAGGCCTTGTATCAGTTTCAGGGTCTGTATTAATTCCAGACTATGTGTTATTTTCAGGGTTTGTATTAATTCCAGAAAATGTATTATTTTCAGGGTCTGTTTTAATTCCAGACCATGTGTTATTTTCAATGTCTGTATTAATTCCAGACCATGTGTTAGTTTCAGGGTCTGTATTAATTCCAGGTCATGTGTTAGTTTCAGGGAGTGTATTAATTCCAGACCATGTACTAGTTTCAGGGTCTGTATTAATTCCCGACCATATTAATTCTAGACCATGTATTAGTTTCAGGGTCTGTATTTATTCCTGACCATGTGTTTGTTACAGGGTCTGTATTAATTCGAGACCATGTGTTTTTTTCAGGGTTTTTATTAATTCCAGACGATGTGTGAGTTTCAGGGTCTGTCTTAATTCCAGACCATTATAATTCCGGAACGTATATTAGTTTCAGGGTCTGTATTAATTCCAGACCATGTGTTAGTTTCAGGGTCTGTATTAATTCCAGACCATGTTTTAATTTCAGGGTCTTTATTAATTCCAGGCCTTGTATTAGTTTCAGGGTCTGTATTAATTCCAGACTATGTGTTAGTTTCAGGGTCTGTATTAATTCCAGACCATGTGTTATTTTCAGGGTCTGTATATATCCAGGTCATGTGTTAGTTTCAGGGTCTGTATTAATTCCAGACCATGTGCTAGTTTCAGGGTCTGTATTAATTCCTGACTATGTTAATTCTAGACCATGTATTAGTTTCAGGGTCTGTATTTATTCCTGACCATGTGTTAGTTACAGGGTCTGTATTAATTCGAGACCATGTGTTTTTTTCAGGGTTTTTATTAATTCCAGACGATGTGTGAGTTTCAGGGTTGTCTTAATTCCAGACCATTATAATTCCTGAACGAGTATTAGTTTCAGGGTCTGTATTAATTCCAGACCATGTGTTAGTTTCAGGGTCTGTATTAATTCCAGACCATGTTTTAACTTCAGGGTCTTTATTAATTCCAGGCCTTGTATTAGTTTCAGGGTCTGTATTAATTCCAGACTATGTGTTAGTTTCAGGGTCTGTATTAATTCCAGACCATGTGTTAGTTTCAGGGTCTGTATATATCCAGGTCCTGTGTTAGTTTCAGGGTCTGTATTAATTCCAGACCATGTGCTAGATTCAGGGTCTGTATTAATTCCAGACCTTGTAATATTTTCATGGTCTGTATTAATTCCAGACCATTTATTAGTTTCAGGGTCTGGATATATACAGGTCATGTGTTAGTTTCAGGGTCTGTATTAATTCAAGACCATATTAATTCCAGACCATGTATTAGTTTCAGGGTCTGTATTAATTCCTGACCATGTGTTAGTTTCAGTGACTGTATTAGTTCAAGACCATGTGTTAGTTTCAGGGTTTGTATTAATTCCAGGTCATGTGTTTGTTTCAGGGTCTGTATTAATTCCACACCATGTGCTAGTTTCAGGTTCTGTCTTAATTCCAGACAATATCAATTCCAGACCATGTAATAGTTTCAGGGTCTGTATTAATTCCTGACCATGTGTTAGTTTCAGTGACTGTATTAGTTCAAGACCATGTGTTAGTTTCAGGGTCTGTACTAATTCCAGACGATGTGTGAGTTTCAGGGTCTGTCATAATTCCAGACCATTATAATTCCTGAACGTGTATTGGTTTCTGGGTCTGTATTAATTCCAGACCATGTGTTAGTTTCAGGGTCTGTATTAATTCCAGACCTTGTGTTAGATTCAGGGTCTGTATTAATTCCAGGCCTTGTATCAGTTTCAGGGTCTGTATTAATTCCAGACTATGTGTTAGTTTCAGGGTCTGTATTAATTCCAGACCATGTGTTATTTTCAGGGTCTGTATATATCCAGGTCATGTGTTAGTTTCAGGGTCTGTATTAATTCCAGACCATGTGCTAGTTTCAGGGTCTGTATTAATTCCCGACCATATTAATTCTAGACCATGTATTAGTTTCAGGGTCTGTATTTATTCCTGACCATGTGTTAGTTACAGGGTCTGTATTAATTCGAGACCATGTGTTTTTTTCAGGGTTTTTATTAATTCCAGACGATGTGTGAGTTTCAGGGTTGTCTTAATTCCAGACCATTATAATTCCTGAACGAGTATTAGTTTCAGGGTCTGTATTAATTCCAGACCATGTGTTAGTTTCAGGGTCTGTATTAATTCCAGACCATGTTTTAATTTCAGGGTCTTTATTAATTCCAGGCCTTGTATTAGTTTCAGGGTCTGTATTAATTCCAGACTATGTGTTAGTTTCAGGGTCTGTATTAATTCCAGACCATGTGTTAGTTTCAGGGTCTGTATATATCCAGGTCATGTGTTAGTTTCAGGGTCTGTATTAATTCCAGACCATGTGCTAGATTCAGGGTCTGTATTAATTCCAGACCTTCTAATATTTTCATGGTCTGTATTAATTCCAGACCATTTATTAGTTTCAGGGTCTGTATATATACAGGTCATGTGTTAGTTTCAGGGTCTGTATTAATTCCAGACCATGTGCTAGATTCATGGTCTGTATTAATTCAAGACCATATTAATTCCAGACCATGTATTAGTTTCAGGGTCTGTATTAATTCCTGACCATGTGTTAGTTTCAGTGACTGTATTAGTTCAAGACCATGTGTTAGTTTCAGGGTTTGTATTAATTCCAGGTCATGTGTTTGTTTCAGGGTCTGTATTAATTCCACACCATGTGCTAGTTTCAGGTTCTGTATTAATTCCAGACAATATCAATTCCAGACCATGTAATAGTTTCAGGGTCTGTATTAATTCCTGACCATGTGTTAGTTTCAGTGACTGTATTAGTTCAAGACCATGTGTTAGTTTCAGGGTCTGTACTAATTCCAGACGATGTGTGAGTTTCAGGGTCTGTCATAATTCCAGACCATTATAATTCCTGAACGTGTATTGGTTTCTGGGTCTGTATTAATTCCAGACCATGTGTTAGTTTCAGGGTCTGTATTAATTCCAGACCTTGTGTTAGATTCAGGGTCTGTATTAATTCCAGGCCTTGTATCAGTTTCAGGGTCTGTATTAATTCCAGACTATGTGTTAGTTTCAGGGTCTGTATTAATTCCAGACCATGTGTTATTTTCAGGGATTGTATTAATTCCAGGCCTTGTATCAGTTTCAGGGTCTGTATTAATTCCAGACTATGTGTTAGTTACAGGGTCTGTATTAATTCCAGACCATGTGTTATTTTCAGGGATTGTATTAATTCCAGGCCTTGTATTAGTTTCAGGGTCTGTATTAATTCCAGACTATGTGTTAGTTTCAGGGTCTGTATTAATTCCAGACCATGTGTTAGTTTCAGGGTCTGTATTTATTCCAGACCATGTGTTATTTACAGGGTCATTATTAATTCCAAACCATGTGTTATTTTCATGGTCTATATTAATTCCTGAACATGTATTATTTTCAGGGTCTGTATTAATTCCAGACCATGTGTTAGTTTCAGTGTCTGTATTAATTCCAGACCTTGTAATATTTTCATGGTCTGTATTAATTCCAGACCATTTATTAGTTTCAGGGTCTGTATATATCCAGGTCATGTGTTAGTTTCAGTGTCTGTATTAATTCCAGACCATGTGCTAGATTCAGGGTCTGTATTAATTCAAGACCATATTAATTCCAGACCATGTATTAGTTTCAGGGTCTGTATTAATTCCTGACCATGTGTTAGTTTCAGTGACTGTATTAGTTCAAGACCATGTGTTAGTTTAAGGGTCTGTACTAATTCCAGACGATGTGTGAGTTTCAGGGTCTGTCATAATTCCAGACCATTATAATTCCTGAACGTGTATTGGTTTCTGGGTCTGTATTAATTCCAGACCATGTGTTAGTTTCAGGGTCTGTATTAATTCCAGACCTTGTGTTAGATTCAGGGTCTGTATTAATTCCAGGCCTTGTATCAGTTTCAGGGTCTGTATTAATTCCAGACTATGTGTTATTTTCAGGGTTTGTATTAATTCCAGAAAATGTATTATTTTCAGGGTCTGTTTTAATTCCAGACCATGTGTTATTTTCAACGTCTGTATTAATTCCAGACCATGTGTTAGTTTCAGGGTCTGTATTAATTCCAGGTCATGTGTTAGTTTCAGGGAGTGTATTAATTCCAGACCATGTACTAGTTTCAGGGTCTGTATTTATTCCTGACCATGTGTTTGTTACAGGGTCTGTATTAATTCGAGACCATGTGTTTTTTTCAGGGTTTTTATTAATTCCAGACGATGTGTGAGTTTCAGGGTCTGTCTTAATTCCAGACCATTATAATTCCGGAACGTGTATTAGTTTCAGGGTCTGTATTAATTCCAGACCATGTGTTAGTTTCAGGGTCTGTCTTAATTCCAGACCATGAGTTAGTTACAGTGTCTTTATTAATTCCAGACCATGTGTTTTATTCAGGGTTTGTATTAATTCCAGAACATGTATTATTTTCAGGGTCCGTATTAATTCCAGGTCATGTGTTAGTTTCAGGGTCTGTATTAATTCCAGACCATGTGCTAGATTCAGGGTCTGTATTAATTCCGGACCATATTATTTCCAGACCATGTATTAGTTTCAGGTCTGTATTAATTCCTAACCATGTGTTAGTTACAGGGTCTGTATTAATTCGAGACCATGTGTTTGTTTCAGGGTCTGTATTAATTCCAGACGATGTGTGAATTTCAGGGTCTGTCTTAATTCCAGACCATAATAATTCCTGAACTTGTATTAGTTTCAGGGTCTGTATTAATTGCAGACCATGCATTAGTTTCAGGGCTTGTATTAATTCCTGGTCATGTGTTAGTTTCAGGGTCTGTATTAATTCCAGACCATGTGCTAGTTTCAGGGTATGTATTAATTCCAGACAATATCAAAACCAGACCATGTAATAGTTTCAGGGCTTGTATTAATGTCCTGGTCATGTGTTAGTTTCAGGGTCTGTATTAATTCGAAACCATGTGTTAGTTTCAGGGTCTGTATTAATTCCAGGTCATGTGTTAGTTTCAGGGAGTGTATTAATTCCAGACCATGTACTAGTTTCAGGGTCTGTATTAATTCCCGACCATATTAATTCTAGACCATGTATTAGTTTCAGGGTCTGTATTTATTCCTGACCATGTGTTTGTTACAGGGTCTGTATTAATTCGAGACCATGTGTTTTTTTCAGGGTTTTTATTAATTCCAGACGATGTGTGAGTTTCAGGGTCTGTCTTAATTCCAGACCATTATAATTCCGGAACGTGTATTAGTTTCAGGGTCTGTATTAATTCCAGACCATGTGTTAGTTTCAGGGTCTGTATTAATTCCAGACCATGTTTTAATTTCAGGGTCTTTATTAATTCCAGGCCTTGTATTAGTTTCAGGGTCTGTATTAATTCCAGACTATGTGTTAGTTTCAGGGTCTGTATTAATTCCAGACCATGTGTTATTTTCAGGGTCTGTATATATCCAGGTCATGTGTTAGTTTCAGGGTCTGTATTAATTCCAGACCATGTGCTAGTTTCAGGGACTGTATTAATTCCCGACCATATTAATTCTAGACCATGTATTAGTTTCAGGGTCTGTATTTATTCCTGACCATGTGTTAGTTACAGGGTCTGTATTAATTCGAGACCATGTGTTTTTTTCAGGGTTTTTATTAATTCCAGACGATGTGTGAGTTTCAGGGTTGTCTTAATTCCAGACCATTATAATTCCTGAACGAGTATTAGTTTCAGGGTCTGTATTAATTCCAGACCATGTGTTAGTTTCAGGGTCTGTATTAATTCCAGACCATGTTTTAATTTCAGGGTCTTTATTAATTCCAGGCCTTGTATTAGTTTCAGGGTCTGTATTAATTCCAGACTATGTGTTAGTTTCAGGGTCTGTATTAATTCCAGACCATGTGTTAGTTTCAGGGTCTGTATATATCCAGGTCATGTGTTAGTTTCAGGGTCTGTATTAATTCCAGACCATGTGCTAGATTCAGGGTCTGTATTAATTCAAGACCATATTAATTCCAGACCATGTATTAATTTCAGGGTCTGTATTAATTCCTGACCATGTGTTAGTTTCAGGGACTTTATTAATTCGAGACCATGTGTTAGTTTCTGGGTCTGTATTAATTCCAGACGATGTGTGTGTTTCAGGGTCTGTCATAATTCCAGACCATTATAATTCCTGAACGTGTATTAATTTCTTGGTCTGTATTAATTCCAGACCATGTGTTAGTTTCAGGGTCTGTATTAATTCCAGACATTGTGTTAGATTTAGGGTCTGTATTAATTCCAGGCCTTTTATTAGTTTCAGGGTCTGTATTAGTTCCAGACTATGTGTTAGTTTCAGGGTCTGTATTAATTCCAGACCATGTGTTAGTTTCAGGGTCTGTATTAATTCCAGACCATTTGTTAGTTACAGGGTCAGTGTTAATTCCAGACCATGTGTTATTTTCAGGGATTGTATTTTTTCCAGAACATGTATTATTTGCAGTGTCTGTATTAATTGCAGACCATGTGTTAGTTTCAGTGTCTGTATTATTTCCAGACCATGTATTAGTTTAAGGGTCGGTATTAATTCCAGACCATGTCTTATTTTCAGGGATTGTATTAATTCCAGAACATGTATTATTTTCTGCGTCTGTATTAATTCCATACCATGTGTTATTTTCAGTGTCTGTATTAATTCCAGACCATGTATTAGTTTCATGGTCTGTATTAATTCCAGACCATTTGTTAGATTCAGGGTCTGTATTAATTCCAGGCCTTGTATTACTTTCAGGGTCTGTATTAATTCTAGACTATGTTCTGGTTTCAGGGTCTGTATTACTTCCAGACCATGTGTTAGTTTCAGGGTCTGTCTTAATTCCAGACCATGAGTTAGTTACAGTGTCTTTATTAATTCCAGACCATGTGTTTTATTCAGGGTTTGTATTAATTCCAGAACATGTATTATTTTCAGGGTCCGTATTAATTCCAGGTCATGTGTTAGTTTCAGGGTCTGTATTAATTCCAGACCATGTGCTAGATTCAGGGTCTGTATTAATTCCGGACCATATTATTTCCAGACCATGTATTAGTTTCAGGTCTGTATTAATTCCTAACCATGTGTTAGTTACAGGGTCTGTATTAATTCGAGACCATGTGTTTGTTTCAGGGTCTGTATTAATTCCAGACGATGTGTGAATTTCAGGGTCTGTCTTAATTCCAGACCATAATAATTCCTGAACTTGTATTAGTTTCAGGGTCTGTATTACTTGCAGACCATGCATTAGTTTCAGAGCTTGTATTAATTCCTGGTCATGTGTTAGTTTCAGGGTCTGTATTAATTCCAGACCATGTGCTAGTTTCAGGGTATGTATTAATTCCAGACAATATCAAAACCAGACCATGTAATAGTTTCAGGGCTTGTATTAATGTCCTGGTCATGTGTTAGTTTCAGGGTCTGTATTAATTCGAAACCATGTGTTAGTTTCAGGGCTTTATTAATTCCAGACGATGTGTGAGTTTTAGGGTCTGTCTTAGTTCCAGACCATAATAATTCCTGAATGTGTATTAGTTTCAGAGTCTGTATTAATTCCAGACCATGTGTTTGTTTCAGGGTCTGTATTAATTCCAGACCAGGTGTTAGATTCAGGGTTTGTATTAATTCCAGAACATGTATTATTTTCAAGGTCTGTATTAGTTCCAGACCATGTGTTAGTTTCATTGTCTCTATAATTCCAGATCATGTATTAGTTTCATGGTCTGTATTAATTCCAGACCATGTATTAGCTTCAGGGTCTGTATTAATTCCAGGTCATGTGTTAGTTTCACGTTCTGTATTAATTCCAGACCATGTGCTAGTTTCAGGGTCTGTATTAATTCCAGACCATATTAATTCCAGACCATGTATTAGTTTCAGGGTCTGTATTAATTCCTCACCATGTGTTAGTTACAGGGTCTGTATTAATTCGAGACCATGTGTTTGTTTCAGGGTCTGTATTAATTCCAGATGATGTGTGAGTTTCAGGGTCTGTCTTAATTCCAGACCAAAATAATTCTTGAACGTGTATTAGTTTCAGGGTCTGTATTAATTCCAGACTATGTGTTAGTTTCAGGGTCTGTATTAATTCCAGATGATGTTTGAGTTTCAGGGTCTGTCTTAATTCCAGACCATAATAATTCTTGAACGTGTATTAGTTTCAGGGTCTGTATTAATTCCAGACCATGTGTTAATTTCAGGGTCTGTATTAATTCCAGACCATTTGTTAGTTACAGGGTCTGTATTAATTCCAGACCATGTGTTATTTTCAGGGATTGTATTAATTCCAGAACATGTATTATTTTCTGCGTCTGTATTAATTCCAGACCATGTGTTATTTTCAGTGTCTGTATTAATTCCAGACCATGTATTAGTTTCATGGTCTGTATTAATTCCAGACCATTTGTTAGATTCAGTGTCTGTATTAATTCCAGGCTTTGTATTACTTTCAGGGTGTTTATTAATTCCAGACTATGTTCTGGTTTCAGGGTCTGTATTAATTCCAGACCATGTGTTAGTTTCAGGGTCTTTCTTAATTCCAGACCATGTGTTAAGTACAGTGTCTGTATTAATTCCAGACCATGTGTTTTATTCAGGGTTTGTATTAATTCCAGAACATGTATTATTTTCAGGGTCTCTATTAATTCCAGACCATGTGTTAGTTTCAGTGTCTGTATTAATTCCAGACCATGTATTAGTTTCATTGTCAATATTAATTCCAGACCATGTATTAGTTTCAGGGTCCGTATTAATTCCAGGTCGTGTGTTAGTTTCAGGTCTGTATTAATTCCAGACCATGTGCTAGATTCAGGGTCTGTATTAATTCCGGACCATATTAATTCCAGACCATGTATTAGTTTCAGGTCTGTATTAATTCCTAACCATGTGTTAGTTACAGGGTCTGTATTAATTCGAGACCATGTGTTTGTTTCAGGGTCTGTATTAATTCCAGACGATGTGTGAGTTTCAGGTTCTGTCTTAATTCCAGACCGTAATAATTCCTGAACATGTATTAGTTTCAGGGTCTGTATTAATTGCAGACCATGCATTAGTTTCAGGGTTTGTATTAATTCCAGTTCATGTGTTTGTTTCAGGGTCTGTATTAATTCCAGTCCATGTGCTAGTTTCAGGGTATGTATTAATTCCAGACAATGTCAATTCCAGACCATGTAATAGTTTCAGGGTCTGTATTAATTCCTGACCATGTGTTAGGTTCAGGGTCTGTATTAATTCGAGACAATGTGTTAGTTTCAGGGCTTTATTAATTCCAGACGATGTGTGAGTTTCAGGGTCTGTCTTAATTCCAGACCATAATAATTGCTGAATGTGTATTAGTTTCAGGGTCTGTATTAATTCCAGACCATGTGTTTGTTTCAGGGTCTGTATTAATTCCAGACCAGGTGTTAGATTCAGGGTCTGTATTAATTCCAGGCCTTGTATTAGTTTCAGGTTCTGTATTAATTCCAGACTATGTGTGATTTTCAGGGACTGTATTAATTCCGGACCATGTGTTAGTTTCAGGGTCAGTATTTATTCCAGACCATGTGTTAGTTACAGGGTCTGTATTAATTTCAGACAATGTGTTATTTTCAGGGTTTGTATTAATTCCAGAACATGTATTATTTTCAGGGTCTGTATTAGTTCCAGACAATGTGTTAGTTTCAGTGTCTGTATAATTCCAGATCATGTATTAGTTTCTTGGTCTGTATTAATTCCAGACCATGTATTAGCTTCAGGCTCTGTATTAATTCCAGGTCATGTGTTAGTTTCATGTTCTGTATTAATTCCAGACCATGTGCTTGTTTCAGGGTCTGTATTAATTCCAGACCATATTAATTCCAGACCATGTATTAGTTTCAGGGTCTGTATTAATTCCTCACCATGTGTTAGTTAAAAGGGTCTGTATTAATTCGAGACCATGTGTTTGTTTCAGGGTCTGTATTAAATCCAGATGATGTGTGAGTTTAAGGGTCTGTCTTAATTCCAGACCATAATAATTCTTGAACGTGTATTAGTTTCAGGGTTTTTATTAATTCCAGGTCATGTGTTAGTTTCAGGGTCTGTATTAATTCCAGACCATGAGCTAGTTTCAGGGTCTGTATTAATTCCAGACAATATCAATTCCAGACCATGTAATAGTTTCAGGGTCTGTATTAATTCCTGACCATGTGTTAGTTTTAAGGTCTGTATTAATTCGAGACCATGTGTTAGTTTCAGGGTCTGTATTAATTCCAGACGATGTGTGAGTTTCAGGGTCTGTCTTAATTCCAGACCATAATAATTCCTGAACGTGTATTTGTTTCAGTGTCTGTATTAATTCCAGACCATGTGTTAGTTTCAGGGTCTGTATTAATTCCAGACCATGTGTTAGTTACAGGGTCTGTATTAATTCCAGACAATTGTGTTATTTTCAGGGTTTGTATTAATTCCAGAACATGTATTATTTTCAGGGTCTGTTTTAATTCCAGACCATATTAATTCCAGACCATGTATTAGTTTCAGGGTCTGTATTAATTCCTCACCATGTGTTAGTTACAGGGTCTGTATTAATTCGAGACCATGTGTTTGTTTCAGGGTCTGTATTAATTCCAGACGATGTGTGAGTTTCAGGGTCTTTCTTAATTCCAGACCATAATAATTCCTGAACATGTATTAGTTTCAGGGTCTTTATTAATTGCAGACCATGCATTAGTTTCAGGGTTTGTATTAATTCCAGGTCATGTGTTAGTTTCAGGGTCTGTATTAATTCCAGACCATGTGCTAGATTCAGGGTATGTATTAATTCCAGACAATATCAATTCCAGACCATGTAATAGTTTCAGGGTCTGTATTAATTCCTGACCATGTGTTAGGTTCAGGGTCTGTATTAATTCGAGACCATGTGTTAGTTTCAGGGCTTTATTAATTCCAGACGATGTGTGAGTTTCAGGGTCTGTCTTAATTCCAGACCATAATAATTCCTGAATGTGTATTAGGTTCAGGGTCTGTATTAATTCCAGACCATGTGTTTGTTTCAGGGTCTGTATTAATTCCAGACCAGGTGTTAGATTCAGGGTCTGTATTAATTTCAGACCATGTGTTATTTTCAGGGTTTGTATTAATTCCAGACCATGTATTAGCTTCAGGGTCTGTATTAGTTCCAGGTCATGTGTTAGTTTCATGTTCTGTATTAATTCCAGACCATGTGCTAGTTTCAGGGTCTGTATTAATTCCAGACCATATTAATTCCAGGCCTTGTATTAGTTTCAGGTTCTGTATTAATTCCAGACTATGTGTTATTTTCAGGGTCTGTATTAATTCCGGACCATGTTTTAGTTTCAGGGTCTGTATTTATTCCAGACCATGTGTTAGTTACAGGGTCTGTATTAATTTCAGACCATGTGTTATTTTCAGGGTTTGTATTAATTCCAGACCATGTATTAGCTTCAGGGTCTGTATTAATTCCAGGTCATGTGTTAGTTTCATGTTCTGTATTAATTCCAGACCATGTGCTAGTTTCAGGGTCTGTATTAATTCCAGACCATATTAATTCCAGACCATGTATTAGTTTTAGGTTCTGTATTAATTCCTCACCATGTGTTAGTTACAGGGTCTGTATTAATTCTAGACCATGTGTTTGTTTCAGGGTCTGCATTAATTCCAGATGATGTGTGAGTTTCAGGGTCTGTCTTAATTCCAGACCATAATAATTCTTGAACGTGTATTAGTTTCAGGGTTTTTATTAATTCCAGGTCATGTGTTAGTTTCAGGGTCTGTATTAATTCCAGACCATGTGCTAATTTCAGGGTCTGTATTAATTCCAGACAATATCAATTCCAGACCATGTAATAGTTTCAGGGTCTGTATTAATTCCTGACCATGTGTTAGTTTTAAGGTCTGTATTAATTCGAGACCATGTGTTAGTTTCAGGGTCTGTATTAATTCCAGACGATGTGTGAGTTTCAGGGTCTGTCTTAATTCCAGACCATAATAATTCCTGAACGTGTATTAGTTTCAGGGTCTGTATTAATTCCAGACCATGTGTTAGTTTCAGGGTCTGTATTAATTCCAGACCATGTGTTAGTTACGGGGTCTGTATTAATTCCAGACAATTGTGTTATTTTCAGGGTTTGTATTAATTCCAGAACATGTATTATTTTCAGGGTCTGTTTTAATTCCAGACCATGTGTTAGTTTCAATGTCTGTATTAATTCCAGACCATGTGTTAGTTTCAGGTTCTGTATTAATTCCAGGTCATGTGTTAGTTTCAGGGACTGTATTAATTCCAGACCATATGCTAGTTTCAGGGTCTGTATTAATTCCCGACCATATTAATTCTAGACCATGTATTAGTTTCAGGGTCTGTATTTATTCCTGACCATGTGTTAGTTACAGGGTCTGTATTAATTCGAGACCATGTGTTTGTTTCAGGGTCTGTATTTATTCCAGACGATGTGTGTGTTTCAGGGTCTGTCTTAATTCCAGACCATAATAATTCCTGAACGTGTATTAGTTTCAGGGTCTGTATTAATTCCAGACAATGTGTTAGTTTCAGGGTCTGTATTAATTCCAGACCATGGTTTAGTTTCAGGGTCTTTATTAAGTCCAGGCCTTGTATTAGTTTCAGCGTCTGTATTAATTCCAGACTATGTGTTAGTTTCAGGATCTGCATTAATTCCAGACCATGTGTTAGTTTCAGGGTCTGTATTTATTCCAGACCATGTGTTAGTTACAGGGTCTGTATTAATTCCAAACCATGTGTTATTTTCATGTTCTATATTAATTCCTGAACATGTATTATTTTAAGGGTCTCTATAAATTCCAGACCATGTGTTAGTTTCAGTGTCTGTATTAATTCCAGACCATGTATTATTTTCATGGTCTGTATTAATTCCAGACCATTTTTTTAGTTTCATGGTCTGTATATATCCAGGTCATGTGTTAGTTTCAGGGTCTGTATTAATTCCAGTCCATGTGCTAGATTCA
The DNA here is from genome assembly GCF_017639515.1 of Carcharodon carcharias. NCBI lineage: Eukaryota > Metazoa > Chordata > Chondrichthyes > Lamniformes > Lamnidae > Carcharodon > Carcharodon carcharias. Next base: position 118,300,949 of record NC_054484.1, on the reverse strand, counting down.
GGGTCTGTATTAATTCAAGACCATATTAATTCCAGACCATGTATTAGTTTCAGGGTCTGTATTAATTCCTGACCATGTGTTAGTTTCAGGGACTGTATTAATTCAAGACCATGTGTTAGTTTCAGGGTTTGTATTAATTCCAGACGATATGTGAGTTTCAGGGTCTGTCTTAATTCCAGACCATTATAATTCCTGAACGTGTATTAGTTTCAGGGTCTGTATTAATTCCAGACGATGTGTGAGTTTCAGGGTCTGTCTTAATTGCAGAAAATTATAATTCTTGAACGTGTATTAGTTTCTTGGTCTGTATTAATTCCAGACCATGTGTTACTTTCAGGGTCTGTATTAATTCCAGACCTTGTGTTATATTCAGGGTCTGTATTAATTCCAGGCCTTGTATTAGTTTCAGGGTCTGTATTAATTCCAGACTATGTGTTAGTTTCGGCGTCTTTATTAATTCCAGACCATGTGTTAGTTTCAGGGTCTGAATTAATTCCAGACCATTTGTTGGTTACAGGGTCTGTATTAATTCCAGACCATGTGGTATTTTCAGGGATTGTATTAATTCCAGAACATGTATTATTTTCAGTGTCTGTATTAATTCCAAACCATGTGTTAGTTTTAGTGTCTGTATTAATTCCATACCATGTATTAGTTTCATGGTCAGTATTAATTCCAGACCATGTGTTATTTTCAGGGATTGTATTAATTCCAGAACATGTATTATTTTCAGGGTCTGTATTAATTCCAGACCATGTGTTATTTTCAGTGTCTGCACTAATTCCAGACCATGTATTAGTTTCATGGTCTGTATTAATTCCAGACCATGTATTAGTTTCAGGGTCTGTATTAATTCCAAACCATTTGATATTTTCAGGTTCTGTATTAATTCCAGACCATATTAATTCCAGACCATGTATTAGTTTCATGGTCTGTATTAATTCCACACCATGTATTAGTTTCAGTGTTTGTATCAATTCCAGACCGTGTGTTAGTTACAGGGTCTGTCTTAATTCCAGACCATAATAATTCCTGAATGTGTATTAGTTTCAGGGTCTGTATTAATTCCAGACCATGTGTTTGTTTCAGGGTCTGTATTAATTCCAGACCAGGTGTTAGATTCAGGGTCTGTATTAATTCCAGGCCTTGTATTAGTTTCAGGTTCTGTATTAATTCCAGACTATGTGTTATTTTTAGGGTCTGTATTAATTCCGGACCATGTGTTAGTTTCAGGGAATGTATTTATTCCAGACCATGTGTTAGTTACAGGGTCCTGAACTTGTATTAGTTTCAGGGTCTGTATTAATTGCAGACCATGCATTAGTTTCAGGGCTTGTATTAATTCCTGGTCATGTGTTAGTTTCAGGGTCTGTATTAATTCCAGACCATGTGCTAGTTTCAGGGTATGTATTAATTCCAGACAATATCAAAACCAGACCATGTAATAGTTTCAGGGCTTGTATTAATTCCTGGTCATGTGTTAGTTTCAGGGTCTGTATTAATTCGAGACCATGGGTTAGTTTCAGGGCTTTATTAATTCCAGACGATGTGTGAGTTTTAGGGTCTGTCTTAGTTCCAGACCATAATAATTCCTGAATGTGTATTAGTTTCAGAGTCTGTATTAATTCCAGACCATGTGTTTGTTTCAGGGTCTGTATTAATTCCAGACCAGGTGTTAGATTCAGGGTTTGTATTAATTCCAGAACATGTATTATTTTCAAGGTCTGTATTAGTTCCAGACCATGTGTTAGTTTCAGTGTCTCTATAATTCCAGATCATGTATTAGTTTCCTGGTCTGTATTAATTCCAGACCATGTATTAGCTTCAGGGTCTGTATTAATTCCAGGTCATGTGTTAGTTTCACGTTCTGTATTAATTCCAGACCATGTGCTAGTTTCAGGGTCTGTATTAATTCCAGACCATATTAATTCCAGACCATGTATTAGTTTCAGGGTCTGTATTAATTCCTCACCATGTGTTAGTTACAGGGTCTGTATTAATTCGAGACCATGTGTTTGTTTCAGGGTCTGTATTAATTCCAGATGATGTGTGAGTTTCAGGGTCTGTCTTAATTCCAGACCAAAATAATTCTTGAACGTGTATTAGTTTCAGGGTCTGTATTAATTCCAGACTATGTGTTAGTTTCAGGGTCTGTATTAATTCCAGATGATGTTTGAGTTTCAGGGTCTGTCTTAATTCCAGACCATAATAATTCTTGAACGTGTATTAGTTTCAGGGTCTGTATTAATTCCAGACCATGTGTTAATTTCAGGGTCTGTATTAATTCCAGACCATTTGTTAGTTACAGGGTCTGTATTAATTCCAGACCATGTGTTATTTTCAGGGATTGTATTAATTCCAGAACATGTATTATTTTCTGCGTCTGTATTAATTCCAGACCATGTGTTATTTTCAGTGTCTGTATTAATTCCAGACCATGTATTAGTTTCATGGTCTGTATTAATTCCAGACCATTTGTTAGATTCAGTGTCTGTATTAATTCCAGGCTTTGTATTACTTTCAGGGTGTTTATTAATTCCAGACTATGTTCTGGTTTCAGGGTCTGTATTAATTCCAGACCATGTGTTAGTTTCAGGGTCTTTCTTAATTCCAGACCATGTGTTAAGTACAGTGTCTGTATTAATTCCAGACCATGTGTTTTATTCAGGGTTTGTATTAATTCCAGAACATGTATTATTTTCAGGGTCTCTATTAATTCCAGACCATGTGTTAGTTTCAGTGTCTGTATTAATTCCAGACCATGTATTAGTTTCATTGTCAATATTAATTCCAGACCATGTATTAGTTTCAGGGTCCGTATTAATTCCAGGTCGTGTGTTAGTTTCAGGTCTGTATTAATTCCAGACCATGTGCTAGATTCAGGGTCTGTATTAATTCCGGACCATATTAATTCCAGACCATGTATTAGTTTCAGGTCTGTATTAATTCCTAACCATGTGTTAGTTACAGGGTCTGTATTAATTCGAGACCATGTGTTTGTTTCAGGGTCTGTATTAATTCCAGACGATGTGTGAGTTTCAGGTTCTGTCTTAATTCCAGACCGTAATAATTCCTGAACATGTATTAGTTTCAGGGTCTGTATTAATTGCAGACCATGCATTAGTTTCAGGGTTTGTATTAATTCCAGTTCATGTGTTTGTTTCAGGGTCTGTATTAATTCCAGTCCATGTGCTAGTTTCAGGGTATGTATTAATTCCAGACAATGTCAATTCCAGACCATGTAATAGTTTCAGGGTCTGTATTAATTCCTGACCATGTGTTAGGTTCAGGGTCTGTATTAATTCGAGACAATGTGTTAGTTTCAGGGTCTGTATTAATTCCAGACGATGTGTGAGTTTCAGGGTCTGTCTTAATTCCAGACCATAATAATTGCTGAATGTGTATTAGTTTCAGGGTCTGTATTAATTCCAGACCATGTGTTTGTTTCAGGGTCTGTATTAATTCCAGACCAGGTGTTAGATTCAGGGTCTGTATTAATTCCAGGCCTTGTATTAGTTTCAGGTTCTGTATTAATTCCAGACTATGTGTGATTTTCAGGGACTGTATTAATTCCGGACCATGTGTTAGTTTCAGGGTCAGTATTTATTCCAGACCATGTGTTAGTTACAGGGTCTGTATTAATTTCAGACAATGTGTTATTTTCAGGGTTTGTATTAATTCCAGAACATGTATTATTTTCAGGGTCTGTATTAGTTCCAGACAATGTGTTAGTTTCAGTGTCTGTATAATTCCAGATCATGTATTAGTTTCTTGGTCTGTATTAATTCCAGACCATGTATTAGCTTCAGGCTCTGTATTAATTCCAGGTCATGTGTTAGTTTCATGTTCTGTATTAATTCCAGACCATGTGCTTGTTTCAGGGTCTGTATTAATTCCAGACCATATTAATTCCAGACCATGTATTAGTTTCAGGGTCTGTATTAATTCCTCACCATGTGTTAGTTAAAAGGGTCTGTATTAATTCGAGACCATGTGTTTGTTTCAGGGTCTGTATTAAATCCAGATGATGTGTGAGTTTAAGGGTCTGTCTTAATTCCAGACCATAATAATTCTTGAACGTGTATTAGTTTCAGGGTTTTTATTAATTCCAGGTCATGTGTTAGTTTCAGGGTCTGTATTAATTCCAGACCATGAGCTAGTTTCAGGGTCTGTATTAATTCCAGACAATATCAATTCCAGACCATGTAATAGTTTCAGGGTCTGTATTAATTCCTGACCATGTGTTAGTTTTAAGGTCTGTATTAATTCGAGACCATGTGTTAGTTTCAGGGTCTGTATTAATTCCAGACGATGTGTGAGTTTCAGGGTCTGTCTTAATTCCAGACCATAATAATTCCTGAACGTGTATTTGTTTCAGTGTCTGTATTAATTCCAGACCATGTGTTAGTTTCAGGGTCTGTATTAATTCCAGACCATGTGTTAGTTACAGGGTCTGTATTAATTCCAGACAATTGTGTTATTTTCAGGGTTTGTATTAATTCCAGAACATGTATTATTTTCAGGGTCTGTTTTAATTCCAGACCATATTAATTCCAGACCATGTATTAGTTTCAGGGTCTGTATTAATTCCTCACCATGTGTTAGTTACAGGGTCTGTATTAATTCGAGACCATGTGTTTGTTTCAGGGTCTGTATTAATTCCAGACGATGTGTGAGTTTCAGGGTCTTTCTTAATTCCAGACCATAATAATTCCTGAACATGTATTAGTTTCAGGGTCTTTATTAATTGCAGACCATGCATTAGTTTCAGGGTTTGTATTAATTCCAGGTCATGTGTTAGTTTCAGGGTCTGTATTAATTCCAGACCATGTGCTAGATTCAGGGTATGTATTAATTCCAGACAATATCAATTCCAGACCATGTAATAGTTTCAGGGTCTGTATTAATTCCTGACCATGTGTTAGGTTCAGGGTCTGTATTAATTCGAGACCATGTGTTAGTTTCAGGGCTTTATTAATTCCAGACGATGTGTGAGTTTCAGGGTCTGTCTTAATTCCAGACCATAATAATTCCTGAATGTGTATTAGGTTCAGGGTCTGTATTAATTCCAGACCATGTGTTTGTTTCAGGGTCTGTATTAATTCCAGACCAGGTGTTAGATTCAGGGTCTGTATTAATTTCAGACCATGTGTTATTTTCAGGGTTTGTATTAATTCCAGACCATGTATTAGCTTCAGGGTCTGTATTAGTTCCAGGTCATGTGTTAGTTTCATGTTCTGTATTAATTCCAGACCATGTGCTAGTTTCAGGGTCTGTATTAATTCCAGACCATATTAATTCCAGGCCTTGTATTAGTTTCAGGTTCTGTATTAATTCCAGACTATGTGTTATTTTCAGGGTCTGTATTAATTCCGGACCATGTTTTAGTTTCAGGGTCTGTATTTATTCCAGACCATGTGTTAGTTACAGGGTCTGTATTAATTTCAGACCATGTGTTATTTTCAGGGTTTGTATTAATTCCAGACCATGTATTAGCTTCAGGGTCTGTATTAATTCCAGGTCATGTGTTAGTTTCATGTTCTGTATTAATTCCAGACCATGTGCTAGTTTCAGGGTCTGTATTAATTCCAGACCATATTAATTCCAGACCATGTATTAGTTTTAGGTTCTGTATTAATTCCTCACCATGTGTTAGTTACAGGGTCTGTATTAATTCTAGACCATGTGTTTGTTTCAGGGTCTGCATTAATTCCAGATGATGTGTGAGTTTCAGGGTCTGTCTTAATTCCAGACCATAATAATTCTTGAACGTGTATTAGTTTCAGGGTTTTTATTAATTCCAGGTCATGTGTTAGTTTCAGGGTCTGTATTAATTCCAGACCATGTGCTAATTTCAGGGTCTGTATTAATTCCAGACAATATCAATTCCAGACCATGTAATAGTTTCAGGGTCTGTATTAATTCCTGACCATGTGTTAGTTTTAAGGTCTGTATTAATTCGAGACCATGTGTTAGTTTCAGGGTCTGTATTAATTCCAGACGATGTGTGAGTTTCAGGGTCTGTCTTAATTCCAGACCATAATAATTCCTGAACGTGTATTAGTTTCAGGGTCTGTATTAATTCCAGACCATGTGTTAGTTTCAGGGTCTGTATTAATTCCAGACCATGTGTTAGTTACGGGGTCTGTATTAATTCCAGACAATTGTGTTATTTTCAGGGTTTGTATTAATTCCAGAACATGTATTATTTTCAGGGTCTGTTTTAATTCCAGACCATGTGTTAGTTTCAATGTCTGTATTAATTCCAGACCATGTGTTAGTTTCAGGTTCTGTATTAATTCCAGGTCATGTGTTAGTTTCAGGGACTGTATTAATTCCAGACCATATGCTAGTTTCAGGGTCTGTATTAATTCCCGACCATATTAATTCTAGACCATGTATTAGTTTCAGGGTCTGTATTTATTCCTGACCATGTGTTAGTTACAGGGTCTGTATTAATTCGAGACCATGTGTTTGTTTCAGGGTCTGTATTTATTCCAGACGATGTGTGTGTTTCAGGGTCTGTCTTAATTCCAGACCATAATAATTCCTGAACGTGTATTAGTTTCAGGGTCTGTATTAATTCCAGACAATGTGTTAGTTTCAGGGTCTGTATTAATTCCAGACCATGGTTTAGTTTCAGGGTCTTTATTAAGTCCAGGCCTTGTATTAGTTTCAGCGTCTGTATTAATTCCAGACTATGTGTTAGTTTCAGGATCTGCATTAATTCCAGACCATGTGTTAGTTTCAGGGTCTGTATTTATTCCAGACCATGTGTTAGTTACAGGGTCTGTATTAATTCCAAACCATGTGTTATTTTCATGTTCTATATTAATTCCTGAACATGTATTATTTTAAGGGTCTCTATAAATTCCAGACCATGTGTTAGTTTCAGTGTCTGTATTAATTCCAGACCATGTATTATTTTCATGGTCTGTATTAATTCCAGACCATTTTTTTAGTTTCATGGTCTGTATATATCCAGGTCATGTGTTAGTTTCAGGGTCTGTATTAATTCCAGTCCATGTGCTAGATTCAGGGTCTGTATTAATTCAAGACCATATTAATTCCAGACCATGTATTAGTTTCAGGGTCTGTATTAATTCCTGACCATGTGTTAGTTTCAGGGACTGTATTAATTCAAGACCATGTGTTAGTTTCAGGGTTTGTATTAATTCCAGACGATATGTGAGTTTCAGGGTCTGTCTTAATTCCAGACCATTATAATTCCTGAACGTGTATTAGTTTCAGGGTCTGTATTAATTCCAGACGATGTGTGAGTTTCAGGGTCTGTCTTAATTGCAGAAAATTATAATTCTTGAACGTGTATTAGTTTCTTGGTCTGTATTAATTCCAGACCATGTGTTACTTTCAGGGTCTGTATTAATTCCAGACCTTGTGTTATATTCAGGGTCTGTATTAATTCCAGGCCTTGTATTAGTTTCAGGGTCTGTATTAATTCCAGACTATGTGTTAGTTTCGGCGTCTTTATTAATTCCAGACCATGTGTTAGTTTCAGGGTCTGAATTAATTCCAGACCATTTGTTGGTTACAGGGTCTGTATTAATTCCAGACCATGTGGTATTTTCAGGGATTGTATTAATTCCAGAACATGTATTATTTTCAGTGTCTGTATTAATTCCAAACCATGTGTTAGTTTTAGTGTCTGTATTAATTCCATACCATGTATTAGTTTCATGGTCAGTATTAATTCCAGACCATGTGTTATTTTCAGGGATTGTATTAATTCCAGAACATGTATTATTTTCAGGGTCTGTATTAATTCCAGACCATGTGTTATTTTCAGTGTCTGCACTAATTCCAGACCATGTATTAGTTTCATGGTCTGTATTAATTCCAGACCATGTATTAGTTTCAGGGTCTGTATTAATTCCAAACCATTTGATATTTTCAGGTTCTGTATTAATTCCAGACCATATTAATTCCAGACCATGTATTAGTTTCATGGTCTGTATTAATTCCACACCATGTATTAGTTTCAGTGTTTGTATCAATTCCAGACCGTGTGTTAGTTACAGGGTCTGTCTTAATTCCAGACCATAATAATTCCTGAATGTGTATTAGTTTCAGGGTCTGTATTAATTCCAGACCATGTGTTTGTTTCAGGGTCTGTATTAATTCCAGACCAGGTGTTAGATTCAGGGTCTGTATTAATTCCAGGCCTTGTATTAGTTTCAGGTTCTGTATTAATTCCAGACTATGTGTTATTTTTAGGGTCTGTATTAATTCCGGACCATGTGTTAGTTTCAGGGAATGTATTTATTCCAGACCATGTGTTAGTTACAGGGTCTGCATTAATTTCAGACATTGTGTTATTTTCAGGGTTTGTATTAATTCAAGAACATGTATTATTTTCAGGGTCTGTATTAATTCCTGACCATGTGTTAGTTTCAGTGTCTGTATAATTCCAGACCATGTATTAGTTTCATGGTCTGTATTAATTCCAGACCATGTATTAGCTTCAGTGTCTGTATTAATTCCTGGCCATGTTTTAGTTTCAAAGTCTGTTTTAATTCCAGGCCATGTATTAGTTTCAGGGTCTGTATTAATTCCAGACCAAGTATTAGTTTCATGGTTGGTATTAATTCCAGTCCATGTGTTAGCTTCACGGTCTGTATTAATTCCAGTCCATGTAATAGTTTCATGTTCTGTATTAATTCCAGAACATGTGCTAGTTTCAGGGTCTGTATTAATTCCAGACCATATTAATTCCAGACCATGTATTAGTTTCAGGGTCTGTATTAATTCCTCACCATGTGTTAGTTACAGGGTCTGTATTAATTCGAGACCATGTGTTTGTTTCAGGGTCTGTATTAATTCCAGATGATGTGTGAGTTTCAGGGTCTGTCTTAATTCCAGACCATAATAATTCCTGAACGTGTATTAGTTTGAGGGTCTGTATTAATTCCAGGTCATGTGTTAGTTTCAGGGTCTGTATTAATTCTAGACCATGTGCTATTTTCAGGGTCTGTATTAATTCCTGACCATGTGTTAGTTTCAGGGTCTGTATATATCCAGGTCATGTGTTAGTTTCAGGGTCTGTATTAATTCCAGACCATGTGCTAGATTCAGGGTCTGTATTAATTCAAGACCATATTAATTCCAGACCATGTATTAGTTTCAGGGTCTGTATTAATTCCTGACCATGTGTTAGTTTCAGGGACTGTATTAATTCGAGACCATGTGTTAGTTTCAGGGTCTGTATTAATTTCAGGCCATGTGTTATTTTCAGGGTTTGTATTAATTCCAGACCATGTATTAGCTTCAGGGTCTGTATTAATTCCAGGTCATGTGTTAGTTTCATGTTCTGTATTAATTCCAGACCATGTGCTAGTTTCAGGGTCTGTATTAATTCCGGACCATATTAATTCCAGACCATGTATTAGTTTTAGGTTCTGTATTAATTCCTCACCATGTGTTAGTTACAGGGTCTGTATTAATTCGAGACCATGTGTTTGTTTCAGGGTCTGCATTAATTCCAGATGATGTGTGAGTTTCAGGGTCTGTCTTAATTCCAGACCATAATAATTCTTGAACGTGTATTAGTTTCAGGGTTTTTATTAATTCCAGGTCATGTGTTAGTTTCAGGGTCTGTATTAATTCCAGACCATGTGCTAATTTCAGGGTCTGTATTAATTCCAGACAATATCAATTCCAGACCATGTAATAGTTTCAGGGTCTGTATTAATTCCTGACCATGTGTTAGTTTTAAGGTCTGTATTAATTCGAGACCATGTGTTAGTTTCAGGGTCTGTATTAATTCCAGATGATGTGTGAGTTTCAGGGTCTGTCTTAATTCCAGACCATAATAATTCCTGAACGTGTATTAGTTTCAGGGTCTGTATTAATTCCAGACCATGTGTTAGTTTCAGGGTCTGTATTAATTCCAGACCATGTGTTAGTTACAGGGTCTGTATTAATTCCAGACAATTGTGTTATTTTCAGGGTTTGTATTAATTCCAGAACATGTATTATTTTCAGGGTCTGTTTTAATTCCAGACCATGTGTTAGTTTCAATGTCTGTATTAATTCCAGACCATGTGTTAGTTTCAGGTTCTGTATTAATTCCAGGTCATGTGTTAGTTTCAGGGACTGTATTAATTCCAGACCATATGCTAGTTTCAGGGTCTGTATTAATTCCCGACCATATTAATTCTAGACCATGTATTAGTTTCAGGGTCTGTATTTATTCCTGACCATGTGTTAGTTACAGGTTCTGTATTAATTCGAGACCATGTGTTTGTTTCAGGGTCTGTATTTATTCCAGACGATGTGTGTGTTTCAGGGTCTGTCTTAATTCCAGACCATAATAATTCCTGAACGTGTATTAGTTTCAGGGTCTGTATTAATTCCAGACAATGTGTTAGTTTCAGGGTCTGTATTAATTCCAGACCATGGTTTAGTTTCAGGGTCTTTATTAAGTCCAGGCCTTGTATTAGTTTCAGCGTCTGTATTAATTCCTGACTATGTGTTAGTTTCAGGATCTGCATTAATTCCAGACCATGTGTTAGTTTCAGGGTCTGTATTTATTCCAGACCATGTGTTAGTTACAGGGTCTGTATTAATTCCAAACCATGTGTTAGTTTTAGTGTCTGTATTAATTCCATACCATGTATTAGTTTCATGGTCAGTATTAATTCCAGACCATGTGTTATTTTCAGGGATTGTATTAATTCCAGAATATGTATTATTTTCAGGGTCTGTATTAATTCCAGACCATGTGTTATTTTCAGTGTCTGCATTAATTCCAGACCATGTATTAGTTTCATGGTCTGTATTAATTCCAGACCATGTATTAGTTTCAGGGTCTGTATTAATTCCAAACCATTTGCTATTTTCAGGTTCTGTATTAATTCCAGACCATATTAATTCCAGACCATGTATTAGTTTCATGGTCTGTATTAATTCCACACCATGTATTAGTTTCAGTGTTTGTATCAATTCCAGACCGTGTGTTAGTTACAGGGTCTGTCTTAATTCCAGACCATAATAATTCCTGAATGTGTATTAGTTTCAGGGTCTGTATAAATTCTAGACCATGTGTTTGTTTCAGGGTCTGTATTAATTCCAGACCATGTATTAGCTTCAGTGTCTGTATTAATTCCTGGCCATGTTTTAGTTTCAAAGTCTGTTTTAATTCCAGGCCATGTATTAGTTTCAGGGTCTGTATTAATTCCAGACCAAGTATTAGTTTCATGGTTGGTATTAATTCCAGTCCATGTGTTAGCTTCACGGTCTGTATTAATTCCAGACCATGTAATAGTTTCATGTTCTGTATTAATTCCAGAACATGTGCTAGTTTCAGGGTCTGTATTAATTCCAGACCATATTAATTCCAGACCATGTATTAGTTTCATGGTCTGTATTAATTCCAGACCATGTATTAGCTTCAGGGTCTGTATTAATTCCAGACTATGTGTTATTTTGAGGGTCTGTATTAATTCCAGGTCATGTATTAGTTTCAGTGTCTGTATTAATTCCTCACCATGTGTTAGTTACAGGTTCTGTATTAATTCGAGACCATGTGTTTGTTTTAGGGTCTGTATTAATGCCAGATGATGTGTGAGTTTCAGGGTTTGTCTTAATTCCAGACCATAATAATTCTTGAACGTGTATTAGTTTCAGGGTTTTTATTAATTCCAGGTCATCTGTTAGTTTCAGGGTCTGTATTAATTCCAGACCATGTGCTCGTTTCAGGGTCTGTATTAATTCCAGACAATATCAATTCCATACCATTTAATAGTTTCAGGGTCTATATTAATTCCTGACCATGTGTTAGTTTTAAGGTTTGTATTAATTCGAGACCATGTGTTAGTTTCAGGGTCTGTATTAATTCCAGACGATGTGTGAGTTTCAGGGTCTGTCTTATTTCCAGACCATAATAATTCCTGAACGTGTATTAGTTTCAGGGTCTGTATTAATTCCAGACCATGTGTTAGTTTCAGGGTCTGTATTAATTCCAGACCATGTGTTAGTTACAGGGTCTGTATTAATTCCAGACAATTGTGTTATTTTCAGGGTTTGTATTAATTCCAGAACATGTATTATTTTCAGGGTCTGTGTTAATTCCAGACCATGTGTTAGTTTCAATGTCTGTATTAATTCCGGACCATGAGTTAGTTTCAGTTTCTGTATTAATTCCAGGTCATGTGTTAGTTTCAGGGAGTGTATTAATTCCAGACCGTGTGCTAGTTTCAGGGTCTGGATTAATTCCAGACCATATTATTTCCCGACCATGTATTAGTTTTAGGTTCTGTATTAATTCCTCACCATGTGTTAGTTACAGGGTCTGTATTAATTCGAGACCATGTGTTTGTTTCAAGGTCTGTATTAATTCCAGATGATGTGTGAGTTTCAGGGTCTGTCTTAATTCCAGACCATAATAATTCCTGAACGTGTATTAGTTTGAGGGTCTGTATTAATTCCAGGTCATGTGTTAGTTTCAGGGTCTGTATTAATTCTAGACCATGTGCTATTTTCAGGGTCTGTATTAATTCCTGACCATGTGTTAGTTTCAGGGTCTGTATATATCCAGGTCATGTGTTAGTTTCAGGGTCTGTATTAATTCCAGACCATGTGCTAGATTCAGGGTATGTATTAATTCAAGACCATATTAATTCCAGTCCATGTATTAGTTTCAGGGTCTGTATTAATTCCTGACCATGTGTTAGTTTCAGGGACTGTATTAATTCGAGACCATGTGTTAGTTTCAGGGTCTGTATTAATTCCAGACGATGTGTCAGTTTCAGGGTCTGTCTTAATTCCAGACCATTATAATTCCTGAACGTGTATTAGTTTCTCGGTCTGTATTAATTCCAGACCATGTTTGAGTTTCAGGGTCTGTATTAATTCCAGACATTTTGTTAGATTCAGGGTCTGTATTAATTCCAGGCCTTGTATTAGTTTCAGGGTCTGTATTAATTCCAGACTTTGTGTTAGTTTCAGGGTCTGTATTAATTCCAGTCCATGTGTTAGTTTCAGGGTCTGTATTAATTCCAGACCATTTGTTAGTTACAGGGTCTGTATTAATTCCAGACCATGTGTTATTTTCAGGGATTGTATTAATTCCAGAACATGTATTATTTTCAGTGTCTGTATTAATTCCAGACCATGTGTTAGTTTCAGTGTCTGTATTAATTCCAGACCATTTATTAGTTTATGGGTCGGCATTAATTCCAGACCATGTCTTATTTTCAGGGATTGTATTAATTCCAGAACATGTATTATTTTCTGCGTCTGTATTAATTCCAGACCATGTGTTATTTTCAGTGTCTGTATTAATTCCAGACCATGTATTAGTTTCATGGTCTGTATTAAATCCAGACCATTTGTTAGATTCAGGGTCTGTATTAATTCCAGGCCTTGTATTACTTTCAGGGTCTGTATTAATTCCAGACTATGTTCTGGTTTCGGGGTCTGTATTAATTCCAGACCATGTGTTAGTTTCAGGGTCTTTCTTAATTCCAGACCATGTGTTAGTTACAGTGTCTGTATTAATTCCAGACCATGTGTTTTATTCAGGGTTTGTATTAATTCCAGAAGATGTATTATTTTCAGGGTCTGTATTAATTCCAGACCATGTGTTAGTTTCAGTATCTGTATTAATTCCAGACCATGTATTAGTTTCATTGTCAATATTAATTCCAGACCATGTATTAGTTTCAGGGTCCGTATTAATTCCAGGTCATGTGTTAGTTTCAGGGTCTGTATTAATTCCAGACCATGTGCTAGATTCAGGGTCTGTATTAATTCCGGACCATATTATTTCCCGACCATGTATTAGTTTCAGGTCTGTATTAATTCCTAACCATGTGTTAGTTACAGGGTCTGTATTAATTCGAGACCATGTGTTTGTTTCAGGGTCTGTATTAATTCCAGACGATGTGTGAGTTTCAGGGTCTGTCTTAATTCCAGACCATAATAATTCCTGAACATGTATTAGTTTCAGGGTCTGTATTAATTCCAGACCATGTATTAGTTTCAGGGTTTCTATTAATTCCAGGTCATGTGTTAGTTTCAGGGTCTGTATTAATTCCAGACCATGTGCTAGTTTCAGGGTATGTATTAATTCCAGACAATATCAATTCCAGACCATGTAATAGTTTCAGGGTCTGTATTAATGCCTGACCATGTGTTAGGTTAAGGGTCTGTATTAGTTCGAGGCCATGTGCTGGTTTCAGGGCTTTATTAATTCCAGACGATGTGTGAGTTTCAGGGTCTGTCTTAATTCCAGACCATAATAATTCCTGAATGTGTATTAGTTTCAGGGTCTGTATTAATTCCAGACCATGTGTTTGTTTCAGGGTCTGTATTAATTCCAGACCAGGTGTTAGATTCAGTGTCTGTATTAATTCTAGGCCTTGTATTAGTTTCAGGTTCTGTATTAATTCCTGACTATGTGTTACTTTCAGGGTCTGTATTAATTCCGGACCATGTGTTAGTTTCAGGGTCTGTATTTATTCCAGACCATGTGATAGTTACAGGGTCTGTATTAATTTCAGACCATGTGTTATTTTCAGGGTTTGTATTAATTCCAGAACATGTATTATTTCCAGGGTCTGTATTAATTCCAGACCATGTGTTAGTTTCAGTGTCTGTATAATTCCAGACCATGTATTAGTTTCATGGTCTGTATTAATTCCAGACCATGTATTAGCTTCAGGGTCTGTATTAATTCCAGACTATGTGTTATTTTGAGGGTCTGTATTAATTCCAGGTCATGTATTAGTTTCATGTTCTGTATTAATTCCAGACTACGTGCTAGTTTCAGGATCTGTATTAATTCCAGACCATATTAATTCCAGACCAGGTATTAGTTTCAGTGTCTGTATTAATTCCTCACCATGTGTTAGTTACAGGTTCTGTATTAATTCGAGACCATGTGTTTGTTTTAGGGTCTGTATTAATGCCAGATGATGTGTGAGTTTCAGGGTTTGTCTTAATTCCAGACCATAATAATTCTTGAACGTGTATTAGTTTCAGGGTTTTTATTAATTCCAGGTCATCTGTTAGTTTCAGGGTCTGTATTAATTCCAGACCATGTGCTCGTTTCAGGGTCTGTATTAATTCCAGACAATATCAATTCCATACCATTTAATAGTTTCAGGGTCTATATTAATTCCTGACCATGTGTTAGTTTTAAGGTTTGTATTAATTCGAGACCATGTGTTAGTTTCAGGGTCTGTATTAATTCCAGACGATGTGTGAGTTTCAGGGTCTGTCTTAATTCCAGACCATAATAATTCCTGAACGTGTATTAGTTTCAGGGTCTGTATTAATTCCAGACCATGTGTTAGTTTCAGGGTCTGTATTAATTCCAGACCATGTGTCAGTTACAGGGTCTGTATTAATTCCAGACAATTGTGTTATTTTCAGGGTTTGTATTAATTCCAGAACATGTATTATTTTCAGGGTCTGTGTTAATTCCAGACCATGTGTTAGTTTCAATGTCTGTATTAATTCCGGACCATGAGTTAGTTTCAGTTTCTGTATTAATTCCAGGTCATGTGTTAGTTTCAGGGAGTGTATTAATTCCAGACCGTGTGCTAGTTTCAGGGTCTGGATTAATTCCAGACCATATTAATTCCAGACCATGTAATAGTTTCAGGGTCTGTATTAATTCCTCACCATGTGTTACTTACAGGTTCTGTATTAATTCGAGACCATGTGTTTGTTTTAGGGTCTGTATTAATTCCAGATGATGTGTGAGTTTCAGGGTTTGTCTTAATTCCAGACCATAATAATTCTTGAACGTGAATTAGTTTCAGGGTTTTTATTAATTTCAGGTCATGTGTTAGTTTCAGTGTCTGTATAATTCCAGACAATATCAATTCCAGACCATGTAATAGTTTCAGGGTCTGTATTAATTCTTGACCATGTGTTAGTTTTAACGTCTGTATTAATTCGAGACCATGTGTTAGTTTCAGGATCTGTATTAATTCCATACGATGTGTGAGTTTCAGGGTCTGTCTTCATTCCAGACCATAATAATTCCTGAACGTGTATTAGTTTCAGGGTCTGTATTAATTCCAGACCATGTGTTAGTTTCAGGGTCTGTATTAATTCCAGACCATGTATTAGTTTCAGGTTCTGTATTAATTCCAAACCATTTGCTAGTTTCAGGTTCTGTATTAATTCCAGACCATATCAATTCCAGACCATGTATTAGTTTCATGGTCTGTATTAATTCCAGACCATGCATTAGTTTCAGTGTCTGTATTAATTCCAGACCATGTGTTAGTTACAGGGTCTGTCTTAATTGCAGACCATAATAATTCCTGAATGTGTATTAATTTCAGGGTCTGTATTAATTCCAGACCATGTGTTTGTTTCAGGGTCTGTATTAATTCCAGACCAGGTGTTAGATTCAGGGTCTGTATTAATTCCAGGCCTTGTATTAGTTTCAGGTTCTGTATTAATTCCAGACTATGTGTTATTTTCAGGGTCTGTATTAATTCCGGACCAAATGTTAGTTTCAGGGTCTGTATTTATTCCAGACCATGTGTTAGTTACAGGGTCTGTATTAATTTCAGACCTTATGTTATTTTCAGGGTTTGTATTAATTCCGGAACATGTATTATTTTCAGGGTCTGTATTAATTCCAGACCATGTGTTAGTTTCAGTGTCTGTATAATTCCAGACCATGTATTAGTTTCATGGTCTGTATTAATTCCAGACCATGTATTAGCTTCAGGGTCTGTATTAATTCCTGGCCATGTTTTAGTTTCAATGTCTGTTTTAATTCCTGACCATGTATTAGTTTCAGGTTCTGTATTAATTCCAGACCATGTGCTAGTTTCAGGGTCGGTATTAATTCCAGACCATATTAATTCCAGATCATGTATTAGTTTCAGGGACTGTATTAATTCCTCACCATGTGTTAGTTACAGGGTCTGTATTAATTCGAGACCATGTGTTTGTTTCAGGGTCTTTATTAATTCTAGATGATATGTGAGTTTCAGGGTCTGTCTTAATTCCAGACCATAATAATTCCTGAACGTGTATTAGTTTCAGGGTCTGTATTAATTCCAGGTCATGTGTTAGTTTCAGGGTCTGTATTAATTCCAGACCATGTGCTATTTTCAGGATCTGTATTAATTCCAGCCAATATCAATTCCAGACCATATAATAGTTTCAGGGTCTGTATTAATTCGAGACCATGTGTTAGTTTCAGGGTCTGTATTAATTCCAGACGATGTGTGAGTTTCAGGGTCTGTCTTAATTCCAGACCATAATAATTCCTGAACGTGTATTAGTTTCAGGGTCTGTATTAATTCCAGACCATGTGTTAGTTTCAGGGTCTGTATTAATTTCAGACCATGTATTAGTTTCAGGGTCTGTATTAATTCGAAACCATTTGCTAGTTTCAGGTTCTGTATTAAATCCAGACCATATTAATTCCAGACCATGTATTAGTTTCATGGTCTGTATTAATTCCAGACCATGTATTAGCTTCAGGGTCTGTATTAATTCCTGGCCATGTTTTAGTTTCAATGTCTGTTTTAATTCCAGGCCATGTATTAGTTTCAGGGTCTGTATTAATTCCAGACAATATCAATTCCAGACCATGTAATAGTTTCAGGGTCTGTATTAATTCTTGACCATGTCTTAGTTTTAAGGTCTGTATTAATTCGAGACCATGTGTTAGTTTCAGGGTCTGTATTAATTCCAGACGATGTGTGAGTTTCAGGGTCTGTCTTAATTCCAGACCATAATAATTCCTGAACGTGTATTAGTTTCAGGGTCTGTATTAATTCCAGACCATGTGTTAGTTTCAGGGTCTGTATTAATTCCAGACCATGTGTTAGTTACAGGGTCTGTATTAATTCCAGACAATTGTGTTATTTTCAGGGTTTGTATTAATTCCAGAACATGTATTATTTTCAGGGTCTGTTTCAATTCCAGACCATGTGTTCTTTCAATGTCTGTATTAATTCCAGACCATGTGTTAGTTTCAGGGAGTTTATTAATTCCAGACCATGTGCTAGTTTCAGGGTCTGTATTAATTCCCGACCATATTAATTCTAGACCATGTATTAGTTTCAGGGTCTGTATTTATTCCTGACCATGTGTTAGTTACAGGGTCTGTATTAGTTCGAGACCATGTGTTTGTTTCAGGGTCTGTATTAATTCCAGACGATGTGTGAGTTTCAGGGTCTGTCTTAATTCCAGACCATAATAATTCCTGAACGTGTATTAGTTTCAGGGTCTGTATTAATTCCAGACCATGTGTTAGTTTCGCGGTCTGTATTAATTCCAGACCATGTTTTAGTTTCAGAGTCTTTATTAATTCCAGGCCTTGTATTAGTTTCAGCATCTGTATTAATTCCAGACTATGTGTTAGTTTCAGGGTCTGTATTAATTCCAGACCATGTGTTAGTTTCAGGGTCTGTATTTATTCCAGACCATGTGTTAGTTACAGGGTCTGTATTAATTCCCAACCATGTGTTATTTTCATGGTCTATATTAATTCCTGAACATGTATTATTTTAAGGGTCTTTATTAATTCCAGACCATGTGTTAGTTTCAGTGTCTGTATTAATTCCAGACCATGTATTATTTTCATGGTCTGTATTAATTCCAGACCATTTATTAGTTTCAGGGTCTGTAAATATCCAGGTCATGTGTTAGTTTCAGGGTCTGTATTAATTCCAGACCATGTGCTAGATTCAGGGTCTGTATTAATTCAAGACCATATTAATTCCAGACCATGTATTAGTTTCAGGGTCTGCATTAATTCATGACCATGTGTTAGTTTCAGGGTCTGTATTAATTCGAGACCTTGTGTCAGATTCAGGGTCTGTATTAATTCCAGGCCTTGTATTAGTTTCAGGGTCTGTATTAATTCCAGACTATGTGTTAGTTTCAGGGTCTGTATTAATTCCAGACCATGTGTTGCTTTCAGGGTCTGAATTAATTCCAGACCATTTGTTGGTTACAGGGTCTGTATTAATTCCAGACCATGTGTTATTTTCAGGGATTGTATTAATTCCAGAACATGTATTATTTTTAGTGTCTGTATTAATTCCAGACCGTGTGTTAGTTCCAGTGTCTGTATTAATTCCAGACCATGTATTAGTTTCATGGTCAGTATTAATTCCAGACCATGTGTTAGTTTCAAGGTCTGTATTAATTCCAGACCATGTGTTATTTTCAGGGATTGTATCAATTCCAGAACATGTATTATTTGCAGGGTCTGTATTAATTCCAGACCATGTGTTATTTTCAGTGTCTGTATTAATTCCAGACCATGTATTAGTTTCATGGTCTGTATTAATTCCAGACCATGTATTAGTTTCAGGGTCTGTATTTATTCCAAACCATTTACTAGTTTCAGGTTCTGTATTAATTCCAGACCATATTAATTCCAGACCATGTATTAGTTTCATGGTCTGTATTAATTCCAGACCATGTATTAGTTTCAGTGTCTGTATTAATTCCAGACCATGTGTTAGTTACAGGGTCTGCTTTAATTCCAGACCATAATAATTCCTGATTGAGTATTAGATTCAGGGTCTGTATTAATTCCAGACCATGTGTTTGTTTCAGGGTCTGTATTAATTCCAGACCATGTGTTAGTTTCAGGGTCTGTATTAATTCCAGACCATGTTTTAGTTTCAGGGTCTTTATTAATTCCAGGCCTTGTATTAGTTTCAGCGTATGTATTAATTCCAGACTATATGTTAGTTTCAGGGTCTGTATTTTTTCCAGACCATGTGTTAGTTACAGGGTCTGTATTAATTCCAAACCATGTGTTATTTTCATGGTCTATATTAATTTTTGGACATGTATTATTTTAAGGGTCTGTATTAATTCCAGACCATGTGTTAGTTTCAGTGTCTGTATTAATTCCAGACCATGTATTATTTTCATGGTCTGTATTAATTCCAGACCATTAATTAGTTTCAGGGTCTGTATATATCCAGGTCATGTGTTAGTTTCAGTGTCTGTATTAATTCCAGACCATGTGCTAGATTCAGGGTCTGTATTAATTCAAGACCATATTAATTCCAGACCATGTATTAGTTTCAGGGTCTGTATTAATTCCTGACCATGTGTTAGTTTCAGGGACTGTATTAATTCGAGACCATGTGTTAGTTTAAGGGGCTGTATTAATTCCAGACGATATGTGAGTTTCAGGGTCTGTCTTAATTCCAGACCATAATAATTCCTGAACGTGTATTGGTTTCTTGGTCTGTATTAATTCCAGACCATGTGTTAGTTTCATGGTCTGTATTAATTCCAGACCTTGTGTTAGATTCAGGGTCTGTA
This sequence comes from Carcharodon carcharias, assembly GCF_017639515.1. NCBI lineage: Eukaryota > Metazoa > Chordata > Chondrichthyes > Lamniformes > Lamnidae > Carcharodon > Carcharodon carcharias. The sequence continues at coordinate 118,280,657 of NC_054484.1, read as the reverse complement.
TTAATTCCAGGCCTTGTATTAGTTTCAGCGTCTGTATTAATTCCAGACTATGTGTTAGTTTCAGGGTCTGTATTAATTCCAGACCATGTGTTAGTTTCAGGGTCTGAATTAATTCCAGACCATTTGTTGGTTACAGGGTCTGTATTAATTCCAGACTATGTGTTATTTTCAGGGATTGTATTAATTCCAGACTATGTGTTAGTTTCAGGGTCTGTATTAATTCCAGACCATGTGTTAGTTTCAGGGTCTGAATTAATTCCAGACCATGTATTAGTTTCATGGTCAGTATTAATTATAGACCATGTGTTAGTTTCAGGGTCTGTATTAATTCCAGACCATGTGTTATTTTCAGGGATTGTATTAATTCCAGAACATGTATTATTTTCAGCGTCCGTATTAATTCCAGACCAAGTGTTATTTTCAGTGTCTGTATTAATTCCAGACCATGTATTAGTTTCATGGTCTGTATTAATTCCAGACCATGTATTAATTTCAGGGTCTGTATTAATTCCAAACCATTTGCTAGTTTCAGGTTCTGTATTAAATCCAGACCATATTAATTCCAGACCATGTATTTGCTTCATGGTCTGTATTAATTCCAGACCATGTATTAGTTTCATTGTCTGTATTAATTCCAGACCATGTGTTAGTTACAGTGTCTGTCTTAATTCCAGGCCATAATAATTCCTGATTGTGTATTAGATTCAGGGTCTGTATTTATTCCAGACCATGTGTTTGTTTCAGGGTCTGTATTAATTCCAGCCCAGGTGTTAGATTCAGGGTCTGTATTAATTCCAGACCATGTGTTAGTTTCAGTGTCTGTATAATTCCAGACCATGTATTAGCTTCAGGGTCTGTATTAATTTCTGGCCATGTTTTAGTTTCAATGTCTGTTTTAATTCCAGGCCATCTATTAGTTTCAGGGTCTGTATTAATTCCAGACCAAGTATTAGTTTCATGGTTGGTATTAATTCCAGTCCATGTGTTAGTTTCACGGTCTGTATTAATTCCAGACCATGTAATAGTTTCATGTTCTGTATTAATTCCAGACGATGTGCTAGTTTCAGGGTCTGTATTAATTCCAGACCATATTAATTCCAGACCATGTATTAGTTTCAGGGTCTGTATTAATTCCTCACCATGTGTTAGTTACAGGGTCTGTATTAATTCGAGACCATGTGTTTGTTTCAGGGTCTGTATTAATTCCAGACCATGTGTTATTTTCAGGGATTGTATCAATTCCAGAACATGTATTATTTGCAGGGTCTGTATTAATTCCAGACCATGTGTTATTTTCAGTGTCTGTAATAATTCCAGACCATGTATTAGTTTCATGGTCTGTATTAATTCCAGACCATGTATTAGTTTCAGGGTCTGTATTAATTCCAGACCATATTAATTCCAGACCATGTATTAGTTTCATGGTCTGTATTAATTCCAGACCATGTATTAGTTTCAGTGTCTGTATTAATTCCAGACCATGTGTTAGTTACAGGGTCTGCTTTAATTCCAGACCATAATAATTCCTGATTGAGTATTAGATTCAGGGTCTGTATTAATTCCAGACCATGTGTTTATTTCAGGGTCTGTATTAATTCCAGACCATGTGTTAGTTTCAGGGTCTGTATTAATTCCAGACCATGTTTTAGTTTCAGGGTCTTTATTAATTCCAGGCCTTGTATTAGTTTCAGCGTATGTATTAATTCCAGACTATATGTTAGTTTCAGGGTCTGTATTTTTTCCAGACCATGTGTTAGTTACAGGGTCTGTATTAATTCCAAACCATGTGTTATTTTCATGGTCTATATTAATTTTTGGACATGTATTATTTTAAGGGTCTGTATTAATTCCAGACCATGTGTTAGTTTCAGTGTCTGTATTAATTCCAGACCATGTATTATTTTCATGGTCTGTATTAATTCCAGACCATTAATTAGTTTCAGGGTCTGTATATATCCAGGTCATGTGTTAGTTTCAGTGTCTGTATTAATTCCAGACCATGTGCTAGATTCAGGGTCTGTATTAATTCAAGACCATATTAATTCCAGACCATGTATTAGTTTCAGGGTCTGTATTAATTCCTGACCATGTGTTAGTTTCAGGGACTGTATTAATTCGAGACCATGTGTTAGTTTCAGGGGCTGTATTAATTCCAGACGATATGTGAGTTTCAGGGTCTGTCTTAATTCCAGACCATAATAATTCCTGAACGTGTATTAGTTTCTTGGTCTGTATTAATTCCAGACCATGTGTTAGTTTCATGGTCTGTATTAATTCCAGACCTTGTGTTAGATTCAGGGTCTGTATTAATTCCAGGCCTTGTATTAGTTTCAGGGTCTGTATTAATTCCAGACTATGTGTTAGTTTCAGGGTCTGTATTAATTCCAGACCATGTGTTAGTTTCAGGGTCTGAATTAATTCCAAACCATTTGTTGGTTACAGGGTCTGTATTAATTCCAGACTATGTGTTATTTTCAGGGATTGTATTAATTCCAGAACATGTATTATTTTCAGTGTCTGTATTAATTCCAGACCGTGTGTTAGTTTCAGTGTCTGTATTAATTCCAGACCATGTATTAGTTTCATGGTCAGTATTAATTATAGACCATGTGTTAGTTTCAGGGTCTGTATTAATTCCAGACCATGTGTTATTTTCAGGGATTGTATTAATTCCAGAACATGTATTATTTTCAGGGTCCGTATTAATTCCAGACCAAGTGTTATTTTCAGTGTCTGTATTAATTCCAGACAATATCAATTCCAGACCATGTAATAGTTTCAGGGTCTGTATTAATTCCTGACCATGTGTTAGTTTTAAGGTCTGTATTAATTCGAGACCATGTGTTAGTTTCAGGGTCTGTATTAATTCCAGACGATGTGTGAGTTTCAGGGTCTGTCTTAATTCCAGACCATAATAATTCCTGAACGTGTATTAGTTTCAGGGTCTGTATTAATTCCAGAGCATGTGTTAGTTTCAGGGTCTGTATTAATTCCAGACCATGTGTTAGTTTCAGGGTCTGTATTAATTCCAGACCATGTTTTAATTTCAGGGTCTTTATTAATTCCAGGCCTTGTATTAGTTTCAGCGTCTGTATTAATTCCAGACTATGTGTTAGTTTCAGGGTCTGTATTAATTCCAGACCATGTGTTAGTTTCAGGGTCTGTATTTATTCCAGACCATGTGTTAGTTACAGGGTCTGTATTAATTCCAAACCATGTGTTATTTTCATGGTCTATATTAATTCCAGTCCATGTATTATTTTCATGGTCTGCATTAATTCCAGACCATTTATTAGTTTCAGGGTCTGTATATATCCAGGTCATGTGTTAGTTTCAGGGTCTGTATTAATTCCAGACCATGTGCTAGATTCAGGGTCTGTATTAATTCAAGACCATATTAATTCCAGACCATGTATTAGTTTCGGGGTCTGTATTAATTCCTGACCATGTGTTAGCTTCAGGGACTGTATTAATTCGAGACCATGTGTTAGTTTCAGGGTCTGTATTAATTCCAGACGATATGTGAGTTTCAGGGTCTGTCTTAATTCCTGACCATTATAATTCCTGAACGTGTATTAGTTTCTTGGTCTGTATTAATTCCAGACCATGTGTTAGTTTCAGTGTCTGTATTAATTCCAGGTCTTGTATTAGTTTCAGGGTCTGTATTAATTCCAGACTATGTGTTAGTTTCAGGGTCTGTATTAATTCCAGACCATGTGTTAGTTTCAGGGTCTGTATTAATTCCAGACCATTTGTTGGTTACAGGGTCTGTATTAATTCCAGACCATGTGTTATTTTCAGGGATTGTATTAATTCCAGAACAAGTATTATTTTCAGTGTCTGTATTAATTCCAGACCATGTGTTAGTTTCAGTGTCTGTATTAATTCCAGACCATGTATTAGTTTCATAGTCAGTATTAATTCCAGACCATGTGTTAGTTTCAGGGTCTGTATTAATTCCAGACCATGTGTTATTTTCAGGGATTGTATTAATTCCAGAACATGTATTATTTTCAGGGTCTGTATTAATTCCAGACCATGTTTTATTTTCAGTGTTTTTATTAATTCCATACCATGTATTAGTTTCATGTCTGTATTAATTCCAGACCATGTATTAGTTTCAGGGTCTGTATTAATTCCAGACCATTTGCAAGTTTCAGATTCTGTATTAATTCCAAACCATATTTATTCCAGACCATGTATTAGTTTCATGGTCTGTATTAATTTTGACCATGTATTAGTTTCAGTGTCTGTATTAATTTCAGACCATGTGTTAGTTTCAGTGTCTGTATTAATTCCAGACCATGTATTAGTTTCATGGTCAGTATTAATTCCAGACCATGTGTTAGTTTCAGGGTCTGTATTAATTCCAGACCATGTGTTATTTTCAAGGATTGTATTAATTCCAGAACATGTATTATTTTCAGTGTCTGTATTAATTCCAGACCGTGTGTTAGTTTTTCAGTGTCTGTATTAATTTCAGAGCATGTATTAGTTTCATGGTCAGTATTAATTATAGACCATGTGTTAGTTTCAGGGTCTGTATTAATTCCAGACCATGTGTTATTTTCAGGGATTGTATTAATTCCAGAACATGTATTATTTTCAGGGTCTGTATTAATTCCAGACCAAGTGTTATTTTCAGTGTCTGTATTAATTCCAGACCATGTATTAGTTTCATGGTCTGTATTAATTCCAGACCATGTATTAATTTCAGGCTCTGTATTAATTCCAAACCATTTGCTAGTTTCAGGTTCTGTATTAATTCCAGACCATATTAATTCCAGACCATGTATTTGCTTCATGGTCTGTATTAATTCCAGACCATGTATTAGTTTCAGTGTCTGTATTAATTCCAGACCATGTGTTAGTTACAGGGTCTGTCTTAATTCCAGGCCATAATAATTCCTGATTGTGTATTAGATTCAGGGTCTGTATTAATTCCAGACCATGTGTTTGTTTCAGGGTCTGTATTAATTCCAGACCAGGTGTTAGATTCAGGGTCTGTATTAATTCCAGACCATGTGTTAGTTTAAGTGTCTGTATAATTCCAGACCATGTATTAGCTTCAGGGTCTGTATTAATTTCTGGCCATGTTTTAGTTTCAATGTCTGTTTTAATTCCAAGCCATCTATTAGTTTCAGGGTCTGTATTAATTCCAGACCAAGTATTAGTTTCATGGTTGGTATTAATTCCAGTCCATGTGTTAGTTTCACGGTCTGTATTAATTCCAGACCATGTAATAGTTTCATGTTCTGTATTAATTCCAGACGATGTACTAGTTTCAGGGTCTGTATTAATTCCAGACCATATTAATTCCAGACCATGTATTAGTTTCAGGGTCTGTATTAATTCCTCACCATGTGTTAGTTACAGGGTCTGTATTAATTCGAGACCATGTGTTTGTTTCAGGGACTGTATTAATTCCAGATGATGTGTGAGTTTCAGGGTCTGTCTTAATTCCAGACCATAATAATTCCTGAACGTGTATTAGTTTGAGGGTCTGTATTAATTCCAGGTCATGTGTTAGTTTCAGGGTCTGTATTAATTCCGGACCATGTGCTATTTTCAGGGTCTGTATTAATTCCAGTCAATATCAATTCCAGACCATGTAATAGTTTCAGGGTCTGTATTAATTCCTGACCATGTGTTAGTTTTAAGGTCTGTATTAATTCCAGACCATGTGTTAGTTTCAGGGTCTGTATTAATTCCAGACCATATTAATTCCAGACCATGTATTAGTTTCAGGGTCTGTATTAATTCCTCACCATGTGTTAGTTACAGGGTCTGTATTAATTCGAGACCATGTGTTTGTTTCAGGGTCTGTATTAATTCCAGATTATGTGTGAGTTTCAGGGTCTGTCTTAATTCCAGACCATAATAATTCCTGAACGTGTATTAGTTTGAGGGTCTGTATTAATTCCAGGTCATGTGTTAGTTTCAGGGTCTGTATTAATTCCAGACCATGTGCTATTTTCAGGGTCTGTATTAATTCCAGACAATATCAATTCCAGACCATGTAATAGTTTCAGGGTCTGTATTAATTCCTGACCATGTGTTAGTTTTAAGGTCTGTATTAATTCCAGACCATGTGTTAGTTTCAGGGTCTGTATTAATTCCAGACGATGTGTGAGTTTCAGGGTCTGTCTTAATTCCAGACCATAATAATTCCTGAACGTGTATTAGTTTCAGGGTCTGTATTAATTCCAGAGCATGTGTTAGTTTCAGGGTCTGTATTAATTCCAGACCATGTGTTAGTTTCAGGGTCTGTATTAATTCCAGACCATGTTTTAATTTCAGGGTCTTTATTAATTCCAGGCCTTGTATTAGTTTCAGCGTCTGTATTAATTCCAGACTATGTGTTAGTTTCAGGGTCTGTATTAATTCCAGACCATGTGTTAGTTTCAGGGTCTGTATTTATTCCAGACCATGTGTTAGTTACAGGGTCTGTATTAATTCCAAACCATGTGTTATTTTCATGGTCTATATTAATTCCAGTCCATGTATTATTTTCATGGTCTGCATTAATTCCAGAACATTTATTAGTTTCAGGGTCTGTATATATCCAGGTCATGTGTTAGTTTCAGGGTCTGTATTAATTCCAGACCATGTGCTAGATTCTGGGTCTGTATTAATTCAAGACCATATTAATTCCAGACCATGTTTTAGTTTCAGGGTCTGTATTAATTCCTGACCATGTGTTAGTTTCAGGGACTGTATTAATTCGAGACCATGTATTAGTTTCAGGGTCTGTATTAATTCCAGACGATATGTGAGTTTCAGGGTCTGTCTTAATTCCTGACCATTATAATTCCTGAACGTGTATTAGTTTTTTGGTCTGTATTAATTCCAGACCATGTGTTAGTTTCAGGGTCTGTATTAATTCCAGGCCTTGTATTAGTTTCAGGGTCTTTATTAATTCCAGACTATGTGTTAGTTTCAGGGTCTGTATTAATTCCAGACCATGTGTTAGTTTCAGGGTCTGTATTAATTCCAGACCATTTGTTGGTTACAGGGTCTGTATTAATTCCAGACCATGTGTTATTTTCAGGGATTGTATTAAATCCAGAACAAGAATTATTTTCAGTGTCTGTATTAATTATAGACGATGTGTTAGTTTCAGTGTCTGTATTAATTCCAGACCATGTATTAGTTTCATATTCAGTATTAATTCCAGACCATGTGTGAGTTTCAGGGTCTGTATTAATTCCAGACCATGTGTTATTTTCAGGGATTGTATTAATTCCAGAACATGTATTATTTTCAGGGTCTGTATTAATTCCAGACCAAGTGTTATTTTCAGTGTCTGTATTAATTCCAGACCATGTATTAGTTTCATGGTCTGTATTAATTCCAGACCATGTATTAATTTCAGGCTCTGTATTAATTCCAGACCATGTGTTAGTTTCAGTGTCTGTATTAATTCCAGACCATGTGTTAGTTACAGGGTCTGTCTTAATTCCAGGCCATAATAATTCCTGATTGTGTATTAGATTCAGGGTCTGTATTAATTCCAGACCATGTGTTTGTTTCAGGGTCTGTATTAATTCCAGACCAGGTGTTAGATTCAGGGTCTGTATTAATTCCAGACCATGTGTTAGTTTAAGTGTCTGTATAATTCCCGACCATGTATTAGCTTCAGGGTCTGTATTAATTTCTGGCCATGTTTTAGTTTCAATGTCTGTTTTAATTCCAGGCCATCTATTAGTTTCAGGGTCTGTATTAATTCCAGACCAAGTATTAGTTTCATGGTTGGTATTAATTCCAGTCCATGTGTTTGTTTCACGGTCTGTATTAATTCCAGACCATATTAATTCCAGACTATGTATTAGTTTCAGGGTCTGTATTAATTCCTCACCATGTGTTAGTTACAGGGTCTGTATTAATTCGAGACCATGTGTTTGTTTCAGGGTCTGTATTAATTCCAGATGATGTGTGAGTTTCAGGGTCTGTATTAATTCCAGACCATAATAATTCCTGAACGTGTATTAGTTTCAGGGTCTGTATTAATTCCAGGTCATGTGTTAGTTTCAGGCTCTGTATTAATTCCAGACCATGTGCTATTTTCAGGGTCTGTATTAATTCCAGACAATATCAATTCCAGACCATGTAATAGTTTCAGGGTCTGTATTAATTCCTGACCATGTGTTAGTTTTAAGGTCTGTATTAATTCGAGACCATGTGTTAGTTTCAGGGTCTGTATTAATTCCAGACGATGTGTGAGTTTCAGGGTCTGTCTTAATTCCAGACCATAATAATTCCTGAACGTGTATTAGTTTCAGGGTCTGTATTAATTCCAGAGCATGTGTTAGTTTCAGGGTCTGTATTAATTCCAGACCATGTGTTAGTTTCAGGGTCTGTATTATTTCCAGACCATGTTTTAATTTCAGGGTCTTTATTAATTCCAGGCCTTGTATTAGTTTCAGCGTCTGTATTAATTCCAGACTATGTGTTAGTTTCAGGGTCTGTATTAATTCCAGACCATGTGTTAGTTTCAGAGTCTGTATTTATTCCAGACCATGTGTTAGTTACAGGGTCTGTATTAATTCCAAACCATGTGTTATTTTCATGGTCTATATTAATTCCAGTCCATGTATTATTTTCATGGTCTGCATTAATTCCAGACCATTTATTAGTTTCAGGGTCTGTATATAACCAGGTCATGTGTTAGTTTCAGGGTCTGTATTAATTCCAGACCATGTGCTAGATTCAGGGTCTGTATTAATTCAAGACCATATTAATTCCAGACCATGTATTAGTTTCAGGGTCTGTATTAATTCCTGACCATTTGTTAGCTTCAGGGACTGTATTAATTCGAGACCATGTGTTAGTTTCTTGGTCTGTATTAATTCCAGACCATGTGTTAGTTTCAGGGTCTGTATTAATTCCAGGCCTTGTATTAGTTTCAGGGTCTGTATTAATTCCAGACTATGTGTTAGTTTCAGGGTCTGTATTAATTCCAGACCATGTGTTAGTTTCAGGGTCTGTATTAATTCCAGACCATTTGTTGGTTACAGGGTCTGTATTAATTCCAGACCATGTGTTATTTTCAGGGATTGTATTAATTCCAGAACAAGTATTATTTTCAGTGTCTGTATTAATTCCAGACCATGTGTTAGTTTCAGTGTCTGTATTAATTCCAGACCATGTATTAGTTTCATAGTCAGTATTAATTCCAGACCATGTGTTAGTTTCAGGGTCTGTATTAATTCCAGACCATGTGTTATTTTCAGGGATTGTATTAATTCCAGAACATGTATTATTTTCAGGGTCTGTATTAATTCCAGACCATGTTTTATTTTCAGTGTTTTTATTAATTCCATACCATGTATTAGTTTCATGTCTGTATTAATTCCAGACCATGTATTAGTTTCAGGGTCTGTATTAATTCCAGACCATTTGCAAGTTTCAGATTCTGTATTAATTCCACACCATATTTATTCCAGACCATGTATTAGTTTCATGGTCTGTATTAATTCCAGACCATGTATTAGTTTCAGTGTCTGTATTAATTGCAGACCATGTGTTAGTTTCAGTGTCTGTATTAATTCCAGACCATGTATTAGTTTCATGGTCAGTATTAATTCCAGACCATGTGTTAGTTTCAGGGTCTGTATTAATTCCAGACCATGTGTTATTTTCAAGGATTGTATTAATTCCTGAACATGTATTATTTTCAGTGTCTGTATTAATTCCAGACCGTGTGTTAGTTTTTCAGTGTCTGTATTAATTCCAGAGCATGTATTAGTTTCATGGTCAGTATTAATTATAGACCATGTGTTAGTTTCAGGGTCTGTATTAATTCCAGACCATGTGTTATTTTCAGGGATTGTATTAATTCCAGAACATGTATTAGTTTCATGGTCTTTATTAATTCCAGACTATGTATTAATTTCAGGCTCTGTATTAATTCCAATCCATTTGCTAGTTTCAGGTTCTGTATTAATTCCAGACCATATTAATTCCAGACCATGTATTTGCTTCATGGTCTGTATTAATTCCAGACCATGTATTAGTTTCAGTGTCTGTATTAATTCCAGACCATGTGTTAGTTACAGGGTCTGTCTTAATTCCAGGCCATAATAATTCCTGATTATGTATTAGATTCAGGGTCTGTATTAATTCCAGACCATGTGTTTGTTTCAGGGTCTGTATTAATTCCAGACCAGGTGTTAGATTCAGGGTCTGTATTAATTCCAGACCATGTGTTAGTTTAAGTGTCTGTATAATTCCAGACCATGTATTAGCTTCAGGGTCTGTATTAATTTCTGGCCATGTTTTAGTTTCAATGTCTGTTTTAATTCCAAGCCATCTATTAGTTTCAGGGTCTGTATTAATTCCAGACCAAGTATTAGTTTCATGGTTGGTATTAATTCCAGTCCATGTGTTAGTTTCACGGTCTGTATTAATTCCAGACCATGTAATAGTTTCACGTTCTGTATTAATTCCAGACGATGTGCTAGTTTCAGGGTCTGTATTAATTCCAGACCATATTAATTCCAGACCATGTATTAGTTTCAGGGTCTGTATTAATTCCTCACCATGTGTTAGTTACAGGGTCTGTATTAATTCGAGACCATGTGTTTGTTTCAGGGTCTGTATTAATTCCAGATGATGTGTGAGTTTCAGGGTCTGTCTTAATTCCAGACCATAATAATTCCTGAACGTGTATTAGTTTGAGGGTCTGTATTAATTCCAGGTCATGTGTTAGTTTCAGGGTCTGTATTAATTCCGGACCATGTGCTATTTTCAGGGTCTGTATTAATTCCAGTCAATATCAATTCCAGACCATGTAATAGTTTCAGGGTCTGTATTAATTCCTGACCATGTGTTAGTTTTAAGGTCTGTATTAATTCCAGACCATGTGTTAGGTTCAGGGTCTGTATTAATTCCAGACGATGTGTGAGTTTCAGGGTCTGTCTTAATTCCAGACCATAATAATTCCTGAACGTGTATTAGTTTCAGGGTCTGTATTAATTCCAGAGCATGTGTTAGTTTCAGGGTCTGTATTAATTCCAGACCATGTGTTAGTTTCAGGGTCTGTATTAATTCCAGACCATGTTTTAATTTCAGGGTCTTTATTAATTCCAGGCCTTGTATTAGTTTCAGCGTCTGTATTAATTCCAGACTATGTGTTAGTTTCAGGGTCTGTATTAATTCCAGACCATGTGTTAGTTTCAGGGTCTGTATTTATTCCAGACCATGTGTTAGTTACAGGGTCTGTATTAATTCCAAACCATGTGTTATTTTCATGGTCTATATTAATTCCAGTCCATGTATTATTTTCATGGTCTGCATTAATTCCAGACCATTTATTAGTTTCAGTGTCTGTATATATCCAGGTCATGTGTTAGTTTCAGGGTCTGTATTAATTCCAGACCATGTGCTAGATTCAGGGTCTGTATTAATTCAAGACCATATTAATTCCAGACCATGTATTAGTTTCAGGGTCTGTATTAATTCCTGACCATGTGTTAGTTTCAGGGACTGTATTAATTCGAGACCATGTGTTAGTTTCAGGGTCTGTATTAATTCCAGACGATATGTGAGTTTCAGGGTCTGTCTTAATTCCTGACCATTATAATTCCTGAACGTGTAATAGTTTCTTGGTCTGTATTAATTCCAGACCATGTGTTAGTTTCAGGGTCTGTATTAATTCCAGGCCTTGTATTAGTTTCAGGGTCTGTATTAATTCCAGACTATGTGTTAGTTTCAGGGTCTGTATTAATTCCAGACCATGTGTTAGTTTCAGGGTCTGTATTAATTCCAGACCATTTGTTGGTTACAGGGTCTGTATTAATTCCAGACCATGTGTTATTTTCAGGGATTGTATTAAATCCAGAACAAGTATTATTTTCAGTGTCTGTATTAATTATAGACCATGTGTTAGTTTCAGTGTCTGTATTAATTCCAGACCATGTATTAGTTTCATAGTCAGTATTAATTCCAGACCATGTGTGAGTTTCAGGGTCTGTATTAATTCCAGACCATGTGTTATTTTCAGCGATTGTATTAATTCCAGAACATGTATTATTTTCAGGGTCTGTATTAACTCCAGACCATGTTTTATTTTCAGTGTTTTTATTAATTCCATACCATGTATTAGTTTCATGGTCTGTATTAATTCCAGACCATGTATTAGTTTCAGGGTCTGTATTAATTCCAGACCATTTGCAAGTTTGAGATTCTGTATTAATTCCAGACCATATTAATTCCAGACCATGTATTAGTTTCATGGTCTGTATTAATTCCAGACCATGTATTAGTTTCAGTGTCTGTATTAATTCAAGACCTTGTGTTAGTTACAGGGTCTGTATTAATTCTAGACCATGTGTTATTTTCAGGGATTGTATTAATTCCAGAACATGTATTATTTTCAGTGTCTGCATTAATTCCAGACCATGTGTTATTTTCAGTGTCTGTATTAATTCCAGACCATGTATTAGTTTCATGGTCTGTATTAATTCCAGATCATGTATTAGTTTCAGTGTCTGTATTAATTCCAGACCATGTGCTAGTTTCAGGGTCTGTATTAATTCCAGACCATATTAATTCTAGACCATGTATTAGTTTCAGTTTCTGTATTTATTCCCCACCATTTGTTAGTTACAGGGTCTGTATTAATTCGAGACCAAGTGTTTGTTTCAGGGTCGGTATTAATTCCAGTCGATGTGTGAGTTTCAGGGTCTGTCTTAGTTACAGACCATAATAATTCCTGAACGTGTATTAGTTTCAGCGTCTGTATTAATTCCAGACCATGTGTTAGTTTCAGGTTCTGTATTAATTCCAGACCATGTTTTAGATTCAGGGTCTGTATTAATTCCAGGCCTTGTATTAGTTTCAGGGTCTGTATTAATTCCAGACTATGTGTTAGTTTCAGGGTCTGTGTTAATTCCAGACAATGTGTTAGTTTCAGGTTCTGTATTAATTCCAAACCATGTGTTATTTTGAGGGTCTATATTAATTCCAGAACATGTATTATTTTCAGGGACTGTATTAATTCCAGACCATGTGTTAGTTTCAGTGTCTGTATTAATTCCAGACCATGTATTATTTTCATGGTCTGTATTAATTCCAGACCATGTATTAGTTTCAGGGTCTGTCTATATCCAGGTCATGTGTTAGTTTCAGGGTCTGTATTAATTTCAGACCATGTGCTAGATTCAGGGTCTGTATTAATTCCAGACCATATTAGTTCCAGACCATGTATTCGTTTCAGGGTCTGTATCAATTCCTGACCATGTTTTTGTTTCAGTGTCTGTGTTATCTCCAGACCATGTATTCGTTTCAGGGTCTGTATCAATTCCTGACCATGTTTTTGTTTCACTGTCTGTGTTATTTCCAGGCCATGTATTAGTTTCAGGGTCTGTATTATTCCAGACCATGTGTTATTTTCTTGGTCTGCATTAATTCCTGACCATAATAATTCCAGACCATGTATTAGTTTCAGGTTCTGTATTAACTCCAGACCAAGTATTAGTTTCAGGTTCTGTATTAATTCCAGTCCATGTGTTAGTTACACGGTCTGTATTAATTCCAGACCATTTGTTAGTTTCAGGGTCTGTATTATTTCCAAACCATTTAATAGTTTCAGGGTCTGTATTGATCCCAGGCCATGCATGAGTTTCAGGGTCTGTATTAATTCCAGACGATGTGTTAGTTTCAGTGTCTGTATTAATACCAGACCATGTGTTAGTTAGAGGGTCTGTATTAATTCCAGACAATTGTGTTATTTTCAGGGTTTGTATTAATTCCAGAACATGTATTATTTTCAGGGTCTGTTTTAATTCCAGACCATTTGTTAGTTTCAATGTCTGTATTAATTCCATAGCATGTGTTAGTTTCAGGGTCTGTATTAATTCCAGGTCATGTGTTAGTTTCAGGGAGTGTATTAATTCCAGACCATTTGCTAGTTTCAGGGTCTGTATTAATTCCCGACCATATTAATTCTAGACCATGTATTAGTTTCAGGGTCTGTATTTATTCCTGACCATGTGTTAGTTACATGGTCTGTATGAATTCAAGACCATAATAATTCCTGAACGTGTATTAGTTTCAGGGTCTGTATTAATTCCAGACCATGTGTTAGTTTCAGGGTCTGTACTAATTCCAGAACATGTTTAAGTTTCATGGTCTTTATTAATTCCAGGCCTTGTATTAGTTTCAGCGTCTGTATTAATTCCAGACTATGTGTTAGTTTCAGGGTCTGTATTAATTCCAGACCATGTGTTATTTTCAGGGTCTGTATTAATTCCAGACCATGTGTTAGTTTCAGTGTCTGTATTAATTCCAGACCATGTATTATTTTCATGGTCTTTATTAATTCCAGACCATTTATTAGTTTCAGGGTCTTTATATATCCAGGTCATGTGTTATTTTCAGGGTCTGTATTAATTCCAGACCATATTAATTCCAGACCATGTATTACTTTCAGGGTCTGTATTAATTCCAGACCTTGTGTTAGATTCAGGTTCTGTATTAATTCCAGGCCTTCTATTAGTTTCAGGGTCTGCATTAATTCCAGACTATGTGTTAGTTTCAGGGTCTGTATTAATTCCTGACCATGTGTTAGTTACAGGGACTGTATTATTTCCAGACCATGTGTTATTTTCAGGGTTTGTATTAATTCCTGAACATGTATTATTTTCAGTATCTGTATTAATTCCAGACCAGGTGTTAGTTTCAGTGTCTGTATTAATTAAAGACCATGTATTAGTTTCATGGTCTGTATTAATTCCAGACCATGTGTTAGTTTCAGGGTCTGTATTAATTCCAGACCATCTGTTATTTTCAGGGATTGTATTAATTCCAGAACATGTATTATTTTCAGGGTCTGTATTAATTCCAGACCATGTGTTAATTTCAGGGTCTGTATTAATTCCAGGCCTTGTATTAGTTTCAGGGTCTGTATTAATTCCAGACTATGTGTTAGTTTCAGGGTCTGTATTAATTCCAGACCATGTGTTAGTTTCAGGGTCTGTATTAATTCCAGACCATTTGTTGGTTACAGGGTCTGTATTAATTCCAGACCATGTGTTATTTTCAGGGATTGTATTAAATCCAGAACAAGTATTATTTTCAGTGTCTGTATTAATTATAGACCATGTGTTAGTTTCAGTGTCTGTATTAATTCCAGACCATGTATTAGTTTCATAGTCAGTATTAATTCCAGACCATGTGTGAGTTTCAGGGTCTGTATTAATTCCAGACCATGTGTTATTTTCAGCGATTGTATTAATTCCAGAACATGTATTATTTTCAGGGTCTGTATTAACTCCAGACCATGTTTTATTTTCAGTGTTTTTATTAATTCCATACCATGTATTAGTTTCATGGTCTGTATTAATTCCAGACCATGTATTAGTTTCAGGGTCTGTATTAATTCCAGACCATTTGCAAGTTTGAGATTCTGTATTAATTCCAGACCATATTAATTCCAGACCATGTATTAGTTTCATGGTCTGTATTAATTCCAGACCATGTATTAGTTTCAGTGTCTGTATTAATTCAAGACCTTGTGTTAGTTACAGGGTCTGTATTAATTCTAGACCATGTGTTATTTTCAGGGATTGTATTAATTCCAGAACATGTATTATTTTCAGTGTCTGCATTAATTCCAGACCATGTGTTATTTTCAGTGTCTGTATTAATTCCAGACCATGTATTAGTTTCATGGTCTGTATTAATTCCAGATCATGTATTAGTTTCAGTGTCTGTATTAATTCCAGACCATGTGCTAGTTTCAGGGTCTGTATTAATTCCAGACCATATTAATTCTAGACCATGTATTAGTTTCAGGGTCTGTATTTATTCCCCACCATTTGTTAGTTACAGGGTCTGTATTAATTCGAGACCAAGTGTTTGTTTCAGGGTCGGTATTAATTCCAGTCGATGTGTGAGTTTCAGGGTCTGTCTTAGTTACAGACCATAATAATTCCTGAACGTGTATTAGTTTCAGCGTCTGTATTAATTCCAGACCATGTGTTAGTTTCAGGTTCTGTATTAATTCCAGACCATGTTTTAGATTCAGGGTCTGTATTAATTCCAGGCCTTGTATTAGTTTCAGGGTCTGTATTAATTCCAGACTATGTGTTAGTTTCAGGGTCTGTATTAATTCCAGACAATGTGTTAGTTTCAGGTTCTGTATTAATTCCAAACCATGTGTTATTTTGAGGGTCTATATTAATTCCAGAACATGTATTATTTTCAGGGACTGTATTAATTCCAGACCATGTGTTAGTTTCAGTGTCTGTATTAATTCCAGACCATGTATTATTTTCATGGTCTGTATTAATTCCAGACCATGTATTAGTTTCAGGGTCTGTCTATATCCAGGTCATGTGTTAGTTTCAGGGTCTGTATTAATTTC
The DNA here is from genome assembly GCF_017639515.1 of Carcharodon carcharias. Lineage (NCBI taxonomy): Eukaryota > Metazoa > Chordata > Chondrichthyes > Lamniformes > Lamnidae > Carcharodon > Carcharodon carcharias. The sequence goes on along the minus strand of NC_054484.1, from coordinate 118,264,288 downwards.
AGACCATGTGCTAGATTCAGGGTCTGTATTAATTCCAGACCATATTAGTTCCAGACCATGTATTCGTTTCAGGGTCTGTATCAATTCCTGACCATGTTTTTGTTTCAGTGTCTGTGTTATCTCCAGACCATGTATTCGTTTCAGGGTCTGTATCAATTCCTGACCATGTTTTTGTTTCACTGTCTGTGTTATTTCCAGGCCATGTATTAGTTTCAGGGTCTGTATTATTCCAGACCATGTGTTATTTTCTTGGTCTGCATTAATTCCTGACCATAATAATTCCAGACCATGTATTAGTTTCAGGTTCTGTATTAACTCCAGACCAAGTATTAGTTTCAGGTTCTGTATTAATTCCAGTCCATGTGTTAGTTACACGGTCTGTATTAATTCCAGACCATTTGTTAGTTTCAGGGTCTGTATTATTTCCAAACCATTTAATAGTTTCAGGGTCTGTATTGATTCCAGGCCATGCATGAGTTTCAGGGTCTGTATTAATTCCAGACGATGTGTTAGTTTCAGTGTCTGTATTAATACCAGACCATGTGTTAGTTAGAGGGTCTGTATTAATTCCAGACAATTGTGTTATTTTCAGGGTTTGTATTAATTCCAGAACATGTATTATTTTCAGGGTCTGTTTTAATTCCAGACCATTTGTTAGTTTCAATGTCTGTATTAATTCCATAGCATGTGTTAGTTTCAGCGTCTGTATTAATTCCAGGTCATGTGTTAGTTTCAGGGAGTGTATTAATTCCAGACCATTTGCTAGTTTCAGGGTCTGTATTAATTCCCGACCATATTAATTCTAGACCATGTATTAGTTTCAGGGTCTGTATTTATTCCTGACCATGTGTTAGTTACATGGTCTGTATGAATTCAAGACCATAATAATTCCTGAACGTGTATTAGTTTCAGGGTCTGTATTAATTCCAGACCATGTGTTAGTTTCAGGGTCTGTACTAATTCCAGAACATGTTTAAGTTTCATGGTCTTTATTAATTCCAGGCCTTGTATTAGTTTCAGCGTCTGTATTAATTCCAGACTATGTGTTAGTTTCAGGGTCTGTATTAATTCCAGACCATGTGTTATTTTCAGGGTCTGTATTAATTCCAGACCATGTGTTAGTTTCAGTGTCTGTATTAATTCCAGACCATGTATTATTTTCATGGTCTTTATTAATTCCAGACCATTTATTAGTTTCAGGGTCTTTATATATCCAGGTCATGTGTTATTTTCAGGGTCTGTATTAATTCCAGACCATATTAATTCCAGACCATGTATTACTTTCAGGGTCTGTATTAATTCCAGACCTTGTGTTAGATTCAGGTTCTGTATTAATTCCAGGCCTTCTATTAGTTTCAGGGTCTGCATTAATTCCAGACTATGTGTTAGTTTCAGGGTCTGTATTAATTCCTGACCATTTGTTAGTTTCAGGGTCTGTATTAATTCCAGGTCATGTGTTAGTTTCAGGGAGTGTATTAATTCCAGACCATTTGCTAGTTTCAGTGTCTGTATTAATTCCAGACCATGTATTATTTTCATGGTCTTTATTAATTCCAGACCATTTATTAGTTTCAGGGTCTTTATATATCCAGGTCATGTGTTAATTCAGGGTCTGTATTAATTCCAGACCATATTAATTCCAGACCATGTATTAGTTTCAGGGTCTGTATTAATTCCAGACCTTGTGTTAGATTCAGGTTCTGTATTAATTCCAGGCCTTCTATTAGTTTCAGGGTCTGTATTAATTCCAGACTATGTGTTAGTTTCAGGGTCTGTATTAATTCCTGACCATGTGTTAGTTACAGGGACTGTATTATTTCCAGACCATGTGTTATTTTCAGGGATTGTATTAATTCCAGAACATGTATTATTTTCAGTGTCTGTATTAATTCCAGACCAGGTGTTAGTTTCAGTGTCTGTATTAATTAAAGACCATGTATTAGTTTCATGGTCTGTATTAATTCCAGACCATGTGTTAGTTTCAGGGTCTGTATTAATTCCAGATCATGTGTTATTTTCAGGGATTGTATTAATTCCAGAACATGTATTATTTTCAGGGTCTGTATTAATTCCAGACCATGTGTTATTTTCAGTGTCTGTATTAATTCCAGACCATGTATTAGTTCCATGGTCTGTATTAATTCCAGACCATGTATTAGTTTCAGGGTCTGTATTAATTCCAGACCATTTGCTACTTTCAGGTTCTGTATTAATACCAGACCATATTAACTGCAGACCATGTATTAGTTTCATGGTCTGTATTAATTCCAGACCATGTCTTAGTTTCAGTGTCTGTATTAATTCCAGACCATGTGTTAGTTACAGGGTCTGTATTAATTCCAGACCATGTGTTATTTTCAGGGATGGTATTAATTCCAGAACATGTATTATTTTCAGTGTCTGTATTAATTCCAGACGATGTGTTATTTTCAGTGTCTGTATTAATTCCAGACCATGTATTAGTTTCATGGTCTTTATTAATTCCAGACCATGTATTAGTTTCAGGGTCTGTATTAATTCCAGACCATGTGCTAGTTACAGGGTCTGTATTAATTCCAGACCATATTAATTCCAGACCATGTATTAGTTTCAGGGTCTGTATTTATTCCCCACCATTTGTTAGTTAAATGGTCTGTATTAATTCGAGACCATGTGTTTGTTTCAGGGTCTGTATTAATTCCAGTCGATGTGTGAGTTTCAGGGTCTGTCTTAGTTACAATCTATAATAATTCCTGACCGTGTATTAGTTTCAGCGTCTGTATTAATTCCAGACCATGTGTTAGTTTCAGGTTCTGTATTAATTCCAGACCATGATATAGATTCAGGGTCTGTATTAATTCCAGACTATGTGTTAGTTTCAGGGTCTGTATTAATTCCAGACCAAGTGTTAGTTTCAGTGTCTGTGTTAATTCCAGACCATGTATTATTTTCATGGTCTTTATTAATTCCAGACCATGTGTTAGTTTCAGGGTCTTTATATATCCAGGTCATGTGTTAATTTCAGGGTCTGTATTAATTCCAGATCATATTAATTCCAGACCATGTATTAGTTTCAGGGTCTGTATTAATTCCAGACCTTGTGTTAGATTCAGGTTCTGTATTAATTCCAGGCCTTCTATTAGTTTCAGGGTCTGTATTAATTCCAGACTATGTGTTAGTTTCAGGGTCTGTATTAATTCCTGACCATGTGTTAGTTACAGGGCCTGTATTATTTCCAGACCATGTGTTATTTTCAGGGATTGTATTAATTCCAGAACATGTATTATTTTCAGTGTCTGTCTTAATTCCAGACCAGGTGTTAGTTTCAGTGTCTGTATTAATTAAACACCATGTATTAGTTTCATGGTCTGTATTAATTCCAGACCATGTGTTAGTTTCAGGGTCTGTATTAATTCCAGACCATGTGTTATTTTCAGGGATTGTATTAATTCCAGAACATGTTTTATTTTCAGGGTCTTTATTAATTCCAGACCATGTGTTATTTTCAGTGTCTGTATTAATTCCAGACCATGTATTAGTTCCATGGTCTGTATTAATTCCAGACCATTTGCTAGTTTCAGGTTCTGTATTAATTCCAGACCATATTAACTGCAGACCATGTATTAGTTTCATGGTCTGTATTAATTCCAGACCATGTCTTAGTTTCAGTGTCTGTATTAATTCCAGACCATGTGTTAGTTACAGGGTCTGTATTAATTCCAGACCATGTGTTATTTTCAGGGATTGTATTAATTCCAGAACATGTATTATTTTCAGTGTCTGTATTAATTCCAGACGATGTGTTATTTTCAGTGTCTGTATTAATTCCAGACCATGTATTAGTTTCATGGTCTTTATTAATTCCAGACCATGTATTAGTTTCAGGGTCTGTATTAATTCCAGACCATGTGCTAGTTTCAGGGTCTGTATTAATTCTAGACCATATTAATTCCAGACCATGTATTAGTTTCAGGGTCTGTATTTATTCCCCACCATTTGTTAGTTAAAGGGTCTGTATTAATTCGAGACCATGTGTTTGTTTCAGGGTCTGTATTAATTCCAGTCGATGTGTGAGTTTCAGGGTCTGTCTTAGTTACAATCTATAATAATTCCTGACCGTGTATTAGTTTCAACGTCTGTATTAATTACAGACCATGTGTTAGTTTCAGGTTCTGTATTAATTCCAGACCATGTTATAGATTCAGGGTCTGTATTAATTCCAGACTATGTGTTAGTTTCAGGGTCTGTATTAATTCCAGACTTTGTGTTAGTTTCAGGGTCTGTATTAATTCCAGACCATGTGTTAGTTACAGGGTCTGTATTAATTCCAAACCATGTGTTATTTTCAGGGTCTATATTAATACCAGAACATGTATTATTTTCAGGGTCTGTATTAATTCCAGACCATGTGTTAGTTTCAGTGTCTGTATTAATTCCAGACCATGTATTATTTTCATGGTCTGTATTAATTCCAGACCATGTATTAGTTGCAGGATTTGTATATATCCAGGTCATGTGTTAGTTTCAGGGTCTGTATTAATTTCAGACCATGTGCTAGATTCAGGGTCTGTATTAATTCCAGACCATATTAGTTCCAGACCATGTATTAGTTTCAGGGTCTGTATCAATTCCTGACCATGTTTTTGTTTCAGTGTCTGTGTTATTTCCAGGCCATGTATTAGTTTCAGGGTCTGTATTATTCCAGACCATGTGTTATTTTCTTGGTCTGCATTAATTCCTGACCATAATAATTCCAGACCATGTATTAGTTTCAGTTTCTGTATTAACTCCAGACCAAGTATTAGTTTCAGGTTCTGTATTAATTCCAGTCCATGTGTTAGTTACACGGTCTGTATTAATTCCAGACCATTTGTTAGTTTCAGGGTCTGTATTATTTCCAAACCATTTAATAGTTTCAGGGTCTGTATTGATTCCAGGCCATGCATGAGTTTCAGGGTCTGTATTAATTCCAGACGATGTGTTAGTTTCAGGGTCTGTATTAATACCAGACCATGTGTTAGTTAGAGGGTCTGTATTAATTCCAGACAATTGTGTTATTTTCAGGGTTTGTATTAATTCCAGAACATGTATTATTTTCAGGGTCTGTTTTAATTCCAGACCATTTGTTAGTTTCAGGGTCTGTATTAATTCCAGGTAATGTGTTAGTTTCAGGGAGTGTATTAATTCCAGACCATTTGCTAGTTTCAGGGCCTGTATTAATTCCCGACCATATTAATTCTAGACCATGTGTTAGTTTCAGGGTCTGTATTTATTCCTGAACATGTGTTAGTTACATGGTCTGTATGAATTCGAGACCATAATAATACCTGAACGTGTATTAGTTTCAGGGTCTGTATTAATTCCAGACCATGTGTGAGTTTCAGGGTCTGTACTAATTACAGAACATGTTTAAGTTTCAGGGTCTTTATTAATTCCAGGCCTTGTATTAGTTTCAGGGTCTCTATCAATTCCAGACTATGTGTTATTTTCAGGGTCTGTATTAATTCCAGACCATGTGTTAGTTTCAGGGTCTGTATTTATTCCAGACGATGAGTTAGTTACAGGGTCTGTATTAATTCCAAACCATGTGTTATTTTCATGGTCTATATTAATTCCTCAACATGTAATATTTACAGGGTCTGTATTAATTCCAGACCATGTGTTAGTTTCAGTGTCTGTATTAATTCCAGACCATGTATTATTTTCATGCTCTTTATTAATTCCAGACCATTTATTAGTTTCAGGGTCTGTATATATACAGGACATGTGTTAGTTTCAGGGTCTGTATTAATTCCAGACCATATTAATTCCAGACCTTGTATTAGTTTCAGGGTCTGTATTAATTCCTGACCATGTGTTAGTTTCAGGGACTGTATTAATTCCAGATGATGTGTGAGTTTCAGGGTCTGTCTTTATTCCAGACCATTATAATTCCTGAACGTGTATTAGTTTCTGGGTCTGTATTAATTCCTGACCATGTGTTAGTTTCAGGGTCTTTATTAATTCCAAGACCTTGTGTTAGATTCAGGGTCTGTATTAATTCCAGGCCTTGTATTAGTTTCAGGGTCTTTATTAATTCCAGACTATGTGTTAGTTTCAGGGTCTCTATTAATTCCTGACCATGTGTTAGTTACAGGGTCTGTATTAATTCCAGACCATGTGTTATTTTCAGGGATTGTATTAATTCCAGAACATGTATTATTTTCAGTGTCTGTATTAATTCCAGGCCAGGTGTTAGTTTCAGTGTCTGTATTAATTAAAGACCCTGTATTAGTTTCATGGTCTGTATTAATTCCAGACCATGTGTCAGTTTCAGGGTCTGTATTAATTCCAGACCATGTGTTATTTTCAGGGATTGTATTAATTCCAGAACATGTATTATTTTCAGGGTCTGTATTAATTCCAGACCATGTGTTATTTTCAGTGTCTGTATTAATTCCAGACCATGTATTAGTTCCATGGTCTGTATTAATTGCAGACCATGTATTAGTTTCAGGGTCTGTATTAATTCCTGACCATTTGCTACTTTCAGGTTCTGTATTAATTCCAGACCATATTAATTGCAGACCATGTATTAGTTTCATGGTCTGTAATAATTCCAGACCATGTCTTAGTTTCAGTGTCTGTATTAATTCCAGACCATGTGTTAGTTACAGGGTCTGTATTAATTCCAGACCATGTGTTATTTTCAGGGATTGTTTTAATTCCAGAACATGTATTATTTTCAGTGTCTGAATTAATTCCAGACCATGTATTAGTTTCATGGTCTTTATTAATTCCAGACCATGTATTAGTTTCAGGGTCTGTATTAATTCCAGACCATGTGCTAGTTTCAGGGTCTGTATTAATTCCAGACCATAATAATTCCAGACCATGTATTAGTTTCAGGGTCTGTATTTATTCCCCACCATTTGTTAGTTAAAGGGTCTGTATTAATTCGAGACCATGTGTTTGTTTCAGGGTCTGTATTAATACCAGTCGATGTGTGAGTTTCGGGTTCTGTCTTAGTTACAGACCATAATAATTCCTGAACGTGTATTAGTTTCAGGGTCTGTATTAATTCCAGACCATGTGTTAGTTTCAGGTTCTGTATTAATTCCAGACCATGTTATAGATTCAGGGCCTGTATTAATTCCAGAATATGTGTTAGTTTCAGGGTCTGTATTAATTCCAGACTATGTGTTAGTTTGAGGGTCTGTATTAATTCCAGACAATGTGTTAGTTTCAGGTTCTGTATTAATTCCAGACCATGTGTTAGTTTCAGGGTCTGTATTAATTCCAAACCATGTGTTATTTTCAGGGTCTATATTAATTCCAGAACATGTATTATTTTCAGGGTCTCTATTAATTCAAGACCATGTGTTAGTTTCAGTGTCTGTATTAATTCCAGACCATGTATTATTTTCATGGTCTGTATTAATTCCAGACCATGTATTAGTTTCAGGATCTGTATATATCCAGGTCATGTGTTAGTTTCAGGCTCTGCATTAATTTCAGACCATGTGCTAGATTCAGGATCTGTATTAATTCCAGACCATATTAATTCCAGACCATGTATTAGTTTCAGGGTCTGTATCAATTCCTGACCATGTTTTTGTCTCAGTGTCTGTGTTATTTCCAGGCCATGTTTTAATTTCAGGGTCTGTATTATTCCAGACCATGTGTTATTTTCTTGGTCTGCATTAATTCCTGACCATAATAATTCCAGACCATGTATTAGTTTCAGGGTCTGTATTAATTCCAGACCATGTATTAGTTTCAGGTTCTGTATTAACTCCAGACCAAGTATTAGTTTCAGGTTCTGTATTAATTCCAGTCCATGCGTTAGTTACACGGTCTGTATTAATTCCAGACCATGTATTAGTTTCAGGGTCTGTATTATTTCCAAACCATTTAATAGTTTCAGGGTCTGTATTAATTCCAGGCCATGCATGAGTTTCAGGGTCTGTATTAATTCCAGACCATGTGTTAGTTTCAGGGTCTGTATTAATTCCAGACCATGTGTTAGTTAGAGGGTCTGTATTAATTCCAGACAATGTGTTAGTTTCAGGGTCTGTATTAATTCCAGGTCATGTGTTAGTTTCAGGGAGTGTATTAATTCCAGACCATGTGTTACTTTCAGGGTCTGTATTAATTCCAAACCATATTAATTCTAGACCATGTATTAGTTTCAGGGTCTGTATTTATTCCTGACCATGTGTTAGTTACAGGGTCTGTATTAATTCGAGACCATGTGTTTGTTTCAGGGTCTGTATTAATTCCAGACGATGTGTGAGTTTCAGGGTCTGTCTTAATTCCAGACCATAATAATTCCTGAACGTGTATTAGTTTCAGGGTCTGTATTAATTCCAGACCATGTGTTAGTTTCAGGATCTGTATTAATTCCAGACCATGTGTTAGTTACAGGGTCTGTATTAATTCCAGACGATGTGTGAGTTTCAGGGTCTGTCTTAATTCCAGACCATAATAATTCCTGAACGTGTATTATTTTCAGGGTCTGTATTAATTCCAGACCATGTGTTAGTTTCAGGGTCTGTATTAATTCCAGACCATGTGTTAGTTTCAGGGACTGTATTAATTCCAGACCATGTGTTATTTTCAGGGATTGTATTAATTCCAGAACATGTATTATTTTCAGGGTCTGTATTAATTCCAGACGATGTGTTATTTTCAGTGTCTGTATTAATTCCAGACCATGTATTAGTTTCATGGTCTTTATTAATTCCAGACCATGTATTAGTTTCAGGGTCTGTATTAATTCCAGACCATGTGCTAGTTTCAGGGTCTGTATTAATTCCAGACCATATTAATTCCAGACCATGTATTAGTTTCAGGGTCTGTATTTATTCCCCACCATTTGTTAGTTAAAGGGTCTGTATTAATTCGAGACCATGTGTTTGTTTCAGGGTCTGTATTAATTCCAGTCGATGTGTGAGTTTCAGGGTCTGTCTTAGTTACAATCTATAATAATTCCTGACCGTGTATTAGTTTCAGCGTCTGTATTAATTACAGACCATGTGTTAGTTTCAGGTTCTGTATTAATTCCAGACCATGTTATAGATTCAGGGTCTGTATTAATTCCAGACTATGTGTTAGTTTCAGGGTCTGTATTAATTCCAGACAATGTGTTAGTTTCAGGTTCTGTATTAATTCCAAACCATGTGTTATTTTCAGGGTCTATATTAATACCAGAACATGTATTATTTTCAGGGTCTGTATTAATTCCAGACCATGTGTTAGTTTCAGTGTCTGTATTAATTCCAGACCATGTATTATTTTCATGGTCTGTATTAATTCCAGACCATGTATTAGTTGCAGGATTTGTATATATCCAGGTCATGTGTTAGTTTCAGGGTCTGTATTAATTCCAGACCATATTAGTTCCAGACCATGTATTAGTTTCAGGGTCTGTATCAATTCCTGACCATGTTTTTGTTTCAGTGTCTGTGTTATTTCCAGGCCATGTATTAGTTTCAGGGTCTGTATTATTCCAGACCATGTGTTATTTTCTTGGTCTGCATTAATTCCTGACCATAATAATTCCAGACCATGTATTAGTTTCAGTTTCTGTATTAACTCCAGACCAAGTATTAGTTTCAGGTTCTGTATTAATTCCAGTCCATGTGTTAGTTACACGGTCTGTATTAATTCCAGACCATTTGTTAGTTTCAGGGTCTGTATTATTTCCAAACCATTTAATAGTTTCAGGGTCTGTATTGATTCCAGGCCATGCATGAGTTTCAGGGTCTGTATTAATTCCAGACGATGTGTTAGTTTCAGGGTCTGTATTAATACCAGACCATGTGTTAGTTAGAGGGTCTGTATTAATTCCAGACAATTGTGTTATTTTCAGGGTTTGTATTAATTCCAGAACATGTATTATTTTCAGGGTCTGTTTTAATTCCAGACCATTTGTTAGTTTCAGGGTCTGTATTAATTCCAGGTAATGTGTTAGTTTCAGGGAGTGTATTAATTCCAGACCATTTGCTAGTTTCAGGGCCTGTATTAATTCCCGACCATATTAATTCTAGACCATGTGTTAGTTTCAGGGTCTGTATTTATTCCTGAACATGTGTTAGTTACATGGTCTGTATGAATTCGAGACCATAATAATACCTGAACGTGTATTAGTTTCAGGGTCTGTATTAATTCCAGACCATGTGTGAGTTTCAGGGTCTGTACTAATTACAGAACATGTTTAAGTTTCAGGGTCTTTATTAATTCCAGGCCTTGTATTAGTTTCAGGGTCTCTATCAATTCCAGACTATGTGTTATTTTCAATGTCTGTATTAATTCCAGACCATGTGTTAGTTTCAGGGTCTGTATTTATTCCAGACGATGAGTTAGTTACAGGGTCTGTATTAATTCCAAACCATGTGTTATTTTCATGGTCTATATTAATTCCTCAACATGTAATATTTACAGGGTCTGTATTAATTCCAGACCATGTGTTAGTTTCAGCGTCTGTATTAATTCCAGACCATGTATTATTTTCATGCTCTTTATTAATTCCAGACCATTTATTAGTTTCAGGGTCTGTATATATACAGCACATGTGTTAGTTTCAGGGTCTGTATTAATTCCAGACCATATTAATTCCAGACCTTGTATTAGTTTCAGGGTCTGTATTAATTCCTGACCATGTGTTAGTTTCAGGGACTGTATTAATTTGAGACCATGTGTTAGTTTCAGGGTCTGTATTAATTCCAGATGATGTGTGAGTTTCAGGGTCTGTCTTTATTCCAGACGATTATAATTCCTGAACGTGTATTAGTTTCTGGGTCTGTATTAATTCCTGTCCATGTGTTAGTTTCAGGGTCTTTATTAATTCTAAGACCTTGTGTTAGATTCAGGGTCTGTATTAATTCCAGGCCTTGTATTAGTTTCAGGGTCTGTATTAATTCCAGACTATGTGTTAGTTTCAGGGTCTGTATTAATTCCTGACCATGTGTTAGTTACAGGGTCTGTATTAATTCCAGACCATGTGTTATTTTCAGGGATTGTATTAATTCCAGAACATGTATTATTTTCAGTGTCTGTATTAATTCCAGGCCAGGTGTTAGTTTCAGTGTCTGTATTAATTAAAGACCCTGTATTAGTTTCATGGTCTGTATTAATTCCAGACCATGTGTCAGTTTCAGGGTCTGTATTAATTCCAGACCATGTGTTATTTTCAGGGATTGTATTAATTCCAGAACATGTATTATTTTCAGGGTCTGTATTTTTTCCAGACCATGTGTTATTTTCAGTGTCTGTATTAATTCCAGACCATGTATTAGTTCCATGGTCTGTATTAATTGCAGACCATGTATTAGTTTCAGGGTCTGTATTAATTCCTGACCATTTGCTACTTTCAGGTTCTGTATTAATTCCAGACCATATTAATTGCAGACCATGTATTAGTTTCATGGTCTGTAATAATTCCAGACCATGTCTTAGTTTCAGTGTCTGTATTAATTCCAGACCATGTGTTAGTTACAGGGTCTGTATTAATTCCAGACCATGTGTTATTTTCAGGGATTGTTTTAATTCCAGAACATGTATTATTTTCAGTGTCTGAATTAATTCCAGACCATGTGTTATTTTCAGTGTCTGTATTAATTCCAGACCATGTATTAGTTTCATGGTCTTTATTAATTCCAGACCATGTATTAGTTTCAGGGTCTGTATTAATTCCAGACCATGTGCTAGTTTCAGGGTCTGTATTAATTCCAGACCATAATAATTCCAGACCATGTATTAGTTTCAGGGTCTGTATTTATTCCCCACCATTTGTTAGTTAAAGGGTCTGTATTAATTCGAGACCATGTGTTTGTTTCAGGGTCTGTATTAATTCCAGTCGATGTGTGAGTTTCGGGTTCTGTCTTAGTTACAGACCATAATAATTCCTGAACGTGTATTAGTTTCAGGGTCTGTATTAATTCCAGACCATGTGTTAGTTTCAGGTTCTGTATTAATTCCAGACCATGTTATAGATTCAGGGCCTGTATTAATTCCAGAATATGTGTTAGTTTCAGGGTCTGTATTAATTCCAGACTATGTGTTAGTTTGAGGGTCTGTATTAATTCCAGCCAATGTGTTAGTTTCAGGTTCTGTATTAATTCCAGACCATGTGTTAGTTTCAGGGTCTGTATTAATTCCAAACCATGTGTTATTTTCAGGGTCTATATTAATTCCAGAACATGTATTATTTTCAGGGTCTCTATTAATTCCAGACCATGTGTTAGTTTCAGTGTCTGTATTAATTCCAGACCATGTATTATTTTCATGGTCTGTATTAATTCCAGACCATGTATTAGTTTCAGGATCTGTATATATCCAGGTCATGTGTTAGTTTCAGGGTCTGTATTAATTTCAGACCATGTACTAGATTCAGGATCTGTATTAATTCCAGACCATATTAATTCCAGACCATGTATTAGTTTCAGGGTCTGTATCAATTCCTGACCATGTTTTTGTCTCAGTGTCTGTGTTATTTCCAGGCCATGTATTAATTTCAGGGTCTGTATTATTCCAGACCATGTGTTATTTTCTTGGTCTGCATTAATTCCTGACCATAATAATTCCAGACCATGTATTAGTTTCAGGTTCTGTATTAACTCCAGACCAAGTATTAGTTTCAGGTTCTGTATTAATTCCAGTCCATGTGTTAGTTACACGGTCTGTATTAATTCCAGACCATGTATTAGTTTCAGGGTCTGTATTATTTCCAAACCATTTAATAGTTTCAGGGTCTGTATTAATTCCAGGCCATGCATGAGTTTCAGGGTCTGTATTAATTCCAGACCATGTGTTAGTTTCAGGGTCTGTATTAATTCCAGACCATGTGTTAGTTAGAGGGTCTGTATTAATTCCAGACAATGTGTTAGTTTCAGGGTCTGTATTAATTCCAGGTCATGTGTTAGTTTCAGGGAGTGTATTAATTCCAGACCATGTGTTACTTTCAGGGTCTGTATTAATTCCCGACCATATTAATTCTAGACCATGTATTAGTTTCAGGGTCTGTATTTATTCCTGACCATGTGTTAGTTACAGGGTCTGTATTAATTCGAGACCATGTGTTTGTTTCAGGGTCTGTATTAATTCCAGACGATGTGTGAGTTTCAGGGTCTGTCTTAATTCCAGACCATAATAATTCCTGAACGTGTATTAGTTTCAGGGTCTGTATTAATTCCAGACCATGTGTTAGTTTCAGGATCTGTATTAATTCCAGACCATGTGTTAGTTACAGGGTCTGTATTAATTCCAGACGATGTGTGAGTTTCAGGGTCTGTCTTAATTCCAGACCATAATAATTCCTGAACGTGTATTATTTTCAGGGTCTGTATTAATTCCAGACCATGTGTTAGTTTCAGGGTCTGTATTAATTCCAGACCATGTGTTAGTTTCAGGGACTATATTAATTCCAGACCATGTGTTATTTTCAGGGATTGTATTAATTCCAGAACATGTATTATTTTCAGGGTCTGTATTAATTCCAGACCATGTGTTATTTTCAGTGTGTGTATTAATTCCAGACCCTTTATTAGTTTCATGGTCTGTATTAATTCCAGACCATGTATTAGTTTCAGGTTCTGTATTAATTCCAGACCATTTGCTAGTTTCAGGTTCTGTATTAATTCCAAACCATATTAATTCCAGACCATGTATTAGTTTCATGGTCTGTATTAATTCCAGACCAGGTATTAGTTTCAGTGTCTGTATTATTTCCAGACCATGTGTTAGTTACAGGGTCTGTATTAATTCCAGACCATGTGTTATTTTCAGGGATTGTATTAATTCCAGAACATGTATTATTTTCAGTGTCTGTATTAATACAGACCATGTGTTATTTTCAGTGTCTGTATTAATTCCAGACCATGTATTAGTTTCAGTGTCTGTATTAATTCCAGACCATGTGCTAGTTTCAGGGTCTGTTTTAATTCCAGACCATATTAATTCCAGACCATGTATTAGTTTCAGTGTCTGTATTTATTCCCCACCATTTGTTAGTTACAGGGTCTGTATTAACTCGAGACCATGTGTTTGTTTCAGGGTCTGTATTAATTCCAGTCGATGTGTGAGTTTCAAGATCTGTCTTAGTTACAGACCATAATAATTCCTGAACGTGTATTAGTTTCAGGGTCTGTATTAATTCCAGACCATGTGTTAGTTTCAGGTTCTGTATTAATTCCAGACCATGTTTTAGTTTCAGGGTCTGTATTAATTCCAGGCCTTGTATTAGTTTCAGGGTCTGTATTAATTCCAGACTATGTGTTAGTTTCAGGGTCTGTATTAATTCCAGACAATGTGTTAATTTCAGGTTCTGTATTAATTCCAGACCATGTGTTAGTTACAGGGTCTGTATTACTTCCAAACCATGTGTTATTTTCAGGGTTTATATTGATTCCAGAACATGTATTATTTTCAGGGTCTGTATTAATTCCAGACCATGTGTTAGTTTCAGTGTCTGTATTAATTCCAGACCATGTATTATTTTCATGGTCTGTATTAATTCCAGACCATGTATTAGTTTCAGGGTCTGTATATATCCAGGTCATGTGTTAGTTTCAGGGTCTGTATTAATTTCAGACCATGTGCTAGATTCAGGGTCTGTCTTAATTCCAGACCATTTAATTCCAGACCATGTATTAGTTTCAGGGTCTGTATCAATTCCTGACCGTGTTTTTGTTTCAGTGTCTGTGTTATTTCCAGGCCATGTATTAGTTTCAGGGTCTGTATTATTCCAGACCATGTGTTATTTTCTTGGTCTGTATTAATTCCTGACAATAATAATTCCAGACCATGTATTAGTTTCAGGTTCTGTATTAACTCCAGACCAAGTATTAGTTTCAGGTTCTGTATTAATTCCAGTCCATGTGTTAGTTACACGGTCTGTATTAATTCCAGACCATTTGATAGTTTCAGGGTCTGTATTATTTCCAAACCATTTAATAGTTTCAGGGTCTGTATTAATTCCAGGCCATGCATGAGTTTCAGGGTCTGTATTAATTCCAGACCATGTGTTAGTTAGAGGGTCTGTATTAATTCCAGACAATTGTGTTATTTTCAGGGTTTGTATGAATTCCAGAACATGTATTATTTTCAGGGTCTGTTTTAATTCCAGACCATGTGTTAGTTTCAATGTCTGTATTAATTCCAGACCATGTGTTAGTTACAGGGTGTGTATTAATTCCAAACCATGTTTTATTTTAAGGGTCTATATTAATTCCAGAACATGTATTATTTTCAGCGTCTGTATTAATTCCAGACCATGTGTTAGTTTCAGTGTCAGTATTAATTCCAGACCATGTATTATTTTCATGGTCTGTATTAATTCCAGACCATGTATTAGTTTCAGGGTCTGTATATATCCAGGTCATGTGTTAGTTTCAGGGTCTGTATTAATTTCAGACCATGTGCTAGATTCAGGGTCTGTATTAATTCCAGACCATATTAATTCCAGACCATGTATTAGTTTCAGGGTCTGTATCAATTCCTGACCATGTTTTTGTTTCAGTGTCTGTGTTATTTCCAGGCCATGTATTAGTTTCAGGGTCTGTATTATTCCAGACCATGTGTTATTTTCTTGGTCTGCATTAATTCCTGACCATAATAATTCCAGACCATGTATTAGTTTCAGGTTCTGTGTTAACTCCAGACCAAGTATTAGTTTCAGGTTCTGTATTAATTCCAGTCCATGTGTTAGTTACACGGTCTGTATTAATTCCAGACCATTTGTTAGTTTCAGGGTCTGTATTATTTCCAAACCATTTAATAGTTTCAGGGTCTGTATTAATTCCAGGCCATGCATGAGTTTCAGGGTCTGTATTAATTCCAGACCATGTGTTAGTTAGAGGGTCTGTATTAATTCCTTACAATTGTGTTATTTTCAGTGTTTGTATTAATTCCAGAACATGTATTATTTTCAGGGTCTGTTTTAATTCCAGACCATGTGTTAGTTTCAATGTCTGTATTAATTCCAGGCCATGTGTTAGTTTCAGGGTCTGTATTAATTCCAGACCATGTGTTAGTTTCAGGGTCTGTATTCATTCCAGACCATGTGTTTTTTTCAGGGATTGTATTAATTCCAGAACATGTATTATTTTCAGGGTCTGTATTAATTCCAGACCATGTGTTATTTTCAGTGTCTGTATTAATTCCATACCATTGTATTAGTTTCAGGGTCTGTATCAATTCCTGACCATGTGTTTGTTTCAGTGTCTGTGTTATTAACAGGCCATGTATTAGTTTCAGGGTCTGTATTATTCCAGACCATGTGTTATTTTCTTGGACTGCATTAATTCCTGACCATAATAATTCCAGACCATGTATTAGTTTCAGGTTCTGTATTAATTCCAGACCATTTGCTAGTTTCAGGTTCTGTATTAATTCCAAACCATATTAATTCCAGACCATGTATTAGTTTCATGGTCTGTATTAATTCCAGACCAGGTATTAGTTTCAGTGTCTGTATTATTTCCAGACCATGTGTTAGTTACAGGGTCTGTATTAATTCCAGACCATGTGTTATTTTCAGGGATTGTATTAATTCCAGAACATGTATTATTTTCAGTGTCTGTATTAATACAGACCATGTGTTATTTTCAGTGTCTGTATTAATTCCAGACCATGTATTAGTTTCAGTGTCTGTATTAATTCCAGACCATGTGCTAGTTTCAGGGTCTGTTTTAATTCCAGACCATATTAATTCCAGACCATGTATTAGTTTCAGTGTCTGTATTTATTCCCCACCATTTGTTAGTTACAGGGTCTGTATTAACTCGAGACCATGTGTTTGTTTCAGGGTCTGTATTAATTCCAGTCGATGTGTGAGTTTCAAGATCTGTCTTAGTTACAGACCATAATAATTCCTGAACGTGTATTAGTTTCAGGGTCTGTATTAATTCCAGACCATGTGTTAGTTTCAGGTTCTGTATTAATTCCAGACCATGTTTTAGTTTCAGGGTCTGTATTAATTCCAGGCCTTGTATTAGTTTCAGGGTCTGTATTAATTCCAGACTATGTGTTAGTTTCAGGGTCTGTATTAATTCCAGACAATGTGTTAATTTCAGGTTCTGTATTAATTCCAGACCATGTGTTAGTTACAGGGTCTGTATTACTTCCAAACCATGTGTTATTTTCAGGGTTTATATTGATTCCAGAACATGTATTATTTTCAGGGTCTGTATTAATTCCAGACCATGTGTTAGTTTCAGTGTCTGTATTAATTCCAGACCATGTATTATTTTCATGGTCTGTATTAATTCCAGACCATGTATTAGTTTCAGGGTCTGTATATATCCAGGTCATGTGTTAGTTTCAGGGTCTGTATTAATTTCAGACCATGTGCTAGATTCAGGGTCTGTCTTAATTCCAGACCATTTAATTCCAGACCATGTATTAGTTTCAGGGTCTGTATCAATTCCTGACCGTGTTTTTGTTTCAGTGTCTGTGTTATTTCCAGGCCATGTATTAGTTTCAGGGTCTGTATTATTCCAGACCATGTGTTATTTTCTTGGTCTGTATTAATTCCTGACAATAATAATTCCAGACCATGTATTAGTTTCAGGTTCTGTATTAACTCCAGACCAAGTATTAGTTTCAGGTTCTGTATTAATTCCAGTCCATGTGTTAGTTACACGGTCTGTATTAATTCCAGACCATTTGATAGTTTCAGGGTCTGTATTATTTCCAAACCATTTAATAGTTTCAGGGTCTGTATTAATTCCAGGCCATGCATGAGTTTCAGGGTCTGTATTAATTCCAGACCATGTGTTAGTTAGAGGGTCTGTATTAATTCCAGACAATTGTGTTATTTTCAGGGTTTGTATGAATTCCAGAACATGTATTATTTTCAGGGTCTGTTTTAATTCCAGACCATGTGTTAGTTTCAATGTCTGTATTAATTCCAGACCATGTGTTAGTTACAGGGTGTGTATTAATTCCAAACCATGTGTTATTTTAAGGGTCTATATTAATTCCAGAACATGTATTATTTTCAGCGTCTGTATTAATTCCAGACCATGTGTTAGTTTCAGTGTCAGTATTAATTCCAGACCATGTATTATTTTCATGGTCTGTATTAATTCCAGACCATGTATTAGTTTCAGGGTCTGTATATATCCAGGTCATGTGTTAGTTTCAGGGTCTGTATTAATTTCAGACCATGTGCTAGATTCAGGGTCTGTATTAATTCCAGACCATATTAATTCCAGACCATGTATTAGTTTCAGGGTCTGTATCAATTCCTGACCATGTTTTTGTTTCAGTGTCTGTGTTATTTCCAGGCCATGTATTAGTTTCAGGGTCTGTATTATTCCAGACCATGTGTTATTTTCTTGGTCTGCATTAATTCCTGACCATAATAATTCCAGACCATGTATTAGTTTCAGGTTCTGTGTTAACTCCAGACCAAGTATTAGTTTCAGGTTCTGTATTAATTCCAGTCCATGTGTTAGTTACACGGTCTGTATTAATTCCAGACCATTTGTTAGTTTCAGGGTCTGTATTATTTCCAAACCATTTAATAGTTTCAGGGTCTGTATTAATTCCAGGCCATGCATGAGTTTCAGGGTCTGTATTAATTCCAGACCATGTGTTAGTTAGAGGGTCTGTATTAATTCCTTACAATTGTGTTATTTTCAGTGTTTGTATTAATTCCAGAACATGTATTATTTTCAGGGTCTGTTTTAATTCCAGACCATGTGTTAGTTTCAATGTCTGTATTAATTCCAGGCCATGTGTTAGTTTCAGGGTCTGTATTAATTCCAGACCATGTGTTAGTTTCAGGGTCTGTATTCATTCCAGACCATGTGTTTTTTTCAGGGATTGTATTAATTCCAGAACATGTATTATTTTCAGGGTCTGTATTAATTCCAGACCATGTGTTATTTTCAGTGTCTGTATTAATTCCATACCATTGTATTAGTTTCAGGGTCTGTATCAATTCCTGACCATGTGTTTGTTTCAGTGTCTGTGTTATTAACAGGCCATGTATTAGTTTCAGGGTCTGTATTATTCCAGACCATGTGTTATTTTCTTGGACTGCATTAATTCCTGACCATAATAATTCCAGACCATGTATTAGTTTCAGGTTCTGTATTAACTCCAGACCAAGTATTAGTTTCAGGTTCTGTATTAATTCCAGTCCATGTGTTAGTTACACGGTCTGTATTAATTCCAGACCATTTGTTAGTTTCAGGGTATGTATTATTTCCAAACCATTTAATAGTTTCAGGGTCTGTATGAATTCCAGGCCATGCATGAGTTTCAGGGTCTGTATTAATTCCAGACCATGTGTTAGTTTCAGGGTCTGTATTAATTCCAGGTCATGTGTTAGTTTCAGGGAGTGTATTGATTCCAGACCATGTGCTAGTTTCAGGCTCTGTATTCATTCCCGACCATATTAATTCTAGACCATGTATTAGTTTCAGGGTCTGTATTTATTCCTGACCATGTGTTAGTTACAGGGTCTGTATTAATTCGAGACCATGTGTGAGTTTCAGGGTCTGTCTTAATTCCAGACCATAATAATTCCTGAACGTGTATTAGTTTCAGGGTCTGTATTAATTACAGACCATGTGTTAGTTTCAGGGTCTGTATTAATTCCAGACCATGTGTTAGTTACAGGGTCTATATTAATTCCAGACGATGTGTGAGTTTCAGGGTCTGTCTTAATTCCAGACCATAATAATTCCTGAACTTGTATTAGCTTCAGGGTCTGTATTAATTCCAGACCATGTGTTAGTTTCAGTGTCTGTATTAATTCCAAACCATGTGTTAGTTACAGGTTCTTTATCAATTCCAGACCATGTGTTATTTTCAGGTTTTGTATTAATTCCAGAACATGTATTATTTTCAGGGTCTGTATTAATTCCAGACCATGTGTTATTTTCAGTGTCTGTATTAATTCCAGACCCTGTATTAGTTTCATGGTCTGTATTAATTCCAGACCATGTATTAGCATCAGGGTCTGTATTAATTCCAGACCATTTGCTAGTTTCAGGTTCTGTATTAATTCCCAACCATATTAATTCCAGACCATGTATTAGTTTCATGGTCTGTATAAATTCCAGACCATGTATTAGTTTCAGTGTCTGTATTAATTCCAGACCATGTGTTAGTTACAGGGTCTATATTAATTCCAGACCATGTGTTATTTTCAGGGATTGTATTAATTCCAGAACATGTATTATTTTCAGTGTCTGTATTATTTCCAGACCATGTGTTATTTTCAATGTCTGTATTAATTCCAGACCATGTATTAGTTTCATGGTCTGTATTAATTCCAGACCATGTATTAGTTTTAGGGACTGTATTAATTCCAGACCATGTGCTAGTTTCAGGGTCTGTATTAATTCCAGACCATATTAATTCCAGACCATGTATTAGTTTCAGGGTCTGTATTTATTCCCCACCATTTGTTAGTTACAGGGTCTGTATTAATTCGAGACCATGTGTTTGTTTCAGGGTCTGTATTAATTCCAGTCGATGTGTGAGTTTCAGGGTCTTTCTTAGTTACAGACCATAATAATTCCTGAACGTGTATTAGTTTCAGCGTCTGTATTAATTCCAGACCATGTGTTAGTTTCAGGTTCTGTATTAATTTCAGACCAAGTTTTAGATTCAGGGCCTGTATTAATTCCAGGCCTTGTATTAGTTTCAGGGTCTGAATTAATTCCAGACTATGTGTTAGTTTCAGGGTCTGTATTAATTCCAGACAATGTGTTAGTTTCAGGTTCTGTATTAATTCCAGACCATGTGTTAGTTGCAGGGTCTGTATTAATTCCAAACCATGTGTTATTTTCAGGGTCTATATTAATTCCAGAACATGTATTATTTTCAGGGTCTGTATTAATTCCAGACCATGTGTTAGTTTCAGTGTCTGTATTAATTCCAGACCATGTATTTTTTTCATGGTCTGTATTAATTCCAGACCATGTGTTAGTTTCAGGGTCTGTATTAATTTCAGACCATGTGCTAGATTCAGGGTCTGTATTAATTCCAGACCATATTAATTCCAGACTATGTATTAGTTTCAGGGCCTGCATCAATTCCTGACCATGTTTTTGTTTCAGTGTCTGTGTTATTTCCAGGCCATGAATTAGTTTCAGGGTCTGTATAATTCCAGACCATGTGTCATTTTCTTGGTCTGCATTAATTCCTGAACATAATAATTCCAGACCATTTATTAGTTTCAGGTTCTGTATTAACTCCAGACCAAGTATTAGTTTCAGTTTCTGTATAAATTCCAGTCCATGTTTTAGTTACACGGTCTGTATTAATTCCAGACCATTTGTTAGTTTCAGGGTCTGTATTATTTCCAAATTATTTAATAGTTTCAGGGTCTGTATTAATTCCAGGCTTTGCATGAGTTTCAGGGTCTGTATTAATTCCAGACCATGGATTAGTTTCAGGGTCTATATTAATTCCAGGCCAAGTATTAGTTTCAGGGTCGGTATTAATTCCAGACCATGTGTTAGTTTCAGGGTCTGTATTAATTCCAGACCATGTATTAGTTTCAGGGTCTGTATTAATTCCAGACCAGGTGTTAGTTTCAGGGTCTGTATTCATTCCAGAAATTGTAATAGTTTCAGGTTCATTATTAATTCCAGACCATGTGTTATTTTCAGGGTCTGTATTCATTCCAGACCATGTGTTAGTTTCAGGGTCTCTATTAATTCCAGACCATGAATTTGTTTCAGGGTCTATACTAACTCCAGGCCTTGTATTAGTTTCAGGGTCGGTACTAATTCCAGACCATGTGTTAGTTTCAGGGTCTGTATTAATTCCAGACCATGTATTAATTTCAGGGTGTGTATTAATTCCAAACCAGGTGTTAGTTTCAGGGTCTGAATTAATTCCAGACCATGTATTAGTTTCAGGGTCTGTATTAATTCCAGACCATGTATTACTTACACGGTCTGTATTAATTCCAGACCACGTGTTAGTTTCAGGGTCTGTATTAATTCCAGACCATGTAATAGTTTCAGGGTCTGTATTAATTCCAGACCAGGTGTTAGTTTCAGGGTCTGTATTAATTCCAGACCATGTAATAGTTTCAGGGTCTGTATTAATTCCAGACCATGTGTTAGTTTCAGGGTCTGTATTAATTCCAGACCATGTATTAGTTTCAGGTTCTGTATTAATTCCAGACCATGTGTTAGTTTCAGGGTCTGTATTAATTCCAGACCATGTATTAGTTTCAGGGTCTGCATTAATTCCAGGCCATGCGTGAGTTTCAGGGTCGGTATTACTTCCAGGCAATGTATTAGTTTCAGGGTCTGTATTAATTCCAGACCATGTGTTAGTTTCAGGGTATGTATTAATTCCAGACCATGTATTAGTTTCAGGGTCTTTATTAATTCCAGACCATGTATTACTTACACGGTCTGTATTAATTCCTGACCATGTGTTAGTTTCAGGGTCTGTATTAATTCCAGACCATGTAATAGTTTCAGGGTCTGTATTAATTCCAGACCAGGTGTTAGTTTCAGGGTCTGTATTAATTCCAGACCATGTAATAGTTTCAGGGTCTGTATTCATACCAGACCATGTGTTAGTTTCAGGGTCTGTATTAATTCCATAGCATGTATTAGTTTCAGGTTCTGTATTAATTCCAGACCATGTGTTAGTTTCAGGGTCTGTGTTAATTCCAGACCATGTATTAGTTTCAGGGTCTGTATTAATTCCAGACCATGTGTTAGTTTCAGGGTCTGTATTAATTCCAGACAATGTGTTAGTTACAGGTTCTGTATTAATTCCAGACCACGTATTAGTTTCAGGGTCTGTATTTATTCCAGACCATGTATTAGTTTCAGGGTCGTTATTAATTCCAGGCCATGTGTTAGTTGCAGGGTCTGTATTAATTCCAGATCATGCGTGAGTTTCAGGGTCGGTATTACTTCCAGGCAATGTATTAGTTTCAGGGTCGGTATTAATTCCAGACCATGTAATAGTTTCAGGGTCTGATTAATTCCAGACCATGTGTTAGTTTCAGGGTCTGTATTAATTCCAGACCATGTATTATTTTCAGGGTCTGTATTAATTCCAGACCATGTATTAGCTTCAGAGTCTGTATTAATTCCAGGCCATGTATTAGTTTCAGTGTCTGTATTAATTCCAGACCATGTGTGAGTTTCAGGGTCTTTATTAATTCCAGACCACGTGTTAGTTTCTGGGTCTGTATTAATTCCAGACCATGTATTAGTTTCAGGGTCTGTATTAATTCCAGACCATGTATTAGTTTCAGGGTCTGTATTCATTCCAGGCCATGTGTTAGTTTCAAAGACTTTATTAATTCCAGACAACATTAATTCCAGATCTTGTATTAGTTTCAGGGTCTGTATTAATTCCAGGCCATGTATTAGTTTCAGGGTCTGTTTTAATTCCAGACCATGTATTAGTTTCAGGGTCTATATTAATTCCAGGCCATGTATTAGTTTCAGGGTCAGCATTTATGCCAGACCATGTGTTAGTTTCAGGGTCTGTATTAATTCCAGACCATGTATTAGTTTCCGTGTCTGCATTATTTCCAGACCATGTGATAGTTTCAGGGTCTGTATTAATTCCAGACCATGTATTAGTTTCCGTGTCTGCATTAATTCCAGACCATGTATTAGTATCAGGGTCTGTATTAATTCCAGACCATGTATTAGTTTCAGGGTCTGTATTAATTCCAGACCATGTATTAGTTTCAGGGTCTGTATTAATTCCAGACCATGTATTAGCATCAGGGTCTGTATTAATTCCAGACCATTTGCTAGTTTCAGGTTCTGTATTAATTCCCAACCATATTAATTCCAGACCATGTATTAGTTTCATGGTCTGTATAAATTCCAGACCATGTATTAGTTTCAGTGTCTGTATTAATTCCAGACCATGTGTTAGTTACAGGGTCTGTATTAATTCCAGACCATGTGTTATTTTCAGGGATTGTATTAATTCCAGAACATGTATTATTTTCAGTGTCTGTATTATTTCCAGACCATGTATTATTTTCAATGTCTGTATTAATTCCAGACCATGTATTAGTTTCATGGTCTGTATTAATTCCAGACCATGTATTAGTTTTAGGGACTGTATTAATTCCAGACCATGTGCTAGTTTCAGGGTCTGTATTAATTCCAGACCATATTAATTCCAGACCATGTATTAGTTTCAGGGTCTGTATTTATTCCCCACCATTTGTTAGTTACAGGGTCTGTATTAATTCGAGACCATGTGTTTGTTTCAGGGTCTGTATTAATTCCAGTCGATGTGTGAGTTTCAGGGTCTTTCTTAGTTACAGACCATAATAATTCCTGAACGTGTATTAGTTTCAGCGTCTGTATTAATTCCAGACCATGTGTTAGTTTCAGGTTCTGTATTAATTTCAGACCAAGTTTTAGATTCAGGGCCTGTATTAATTCCAGGCCTTGTATTAGTTTCAGGGTCTGAATTAATTCCAGACTATGTGTTAGTTTCAGGGTCTGTATTAATTCCAGACAATGTGTTAGTTTCAGGTTCTGTATTAATTCCAGACCATGTGTTAGTTGCAGGGTCTGTATTAATTCCAAACCATGTGTTATTTTCAGGGTCTATATTAATTCCAGAACATGTATTATTTTCAGGGTCTGTATTAATTCCAGACCATGTGTTAGTTTCAGTGTCTGTATTAATTCCAGACCATGTATTTTTTTCATGGTCTGTATTAATTCCAGACCATGTGTTAGTTTCAGGGTCTGTATTAATTTCAGACCATGTGCTAGATTCAGGGTCTGTATTAATTCCAGACCATATTAATTCCAGACTATGTATTAGTTTCAGGGCCTGCATCAATTCCTGACCATGTTTTTGTTTCAGTGTCTGTGTTATTTCCAGGCCATGAATTAGTTTCAGGGTCTGTATAATTCCAGACCATGTGTCATTTTCTTGGTCTGCATTAATTCCTGAACATAATAATTCCAGACCATTTATTAGTTTCAGGTTCTGTATTAACTCCAGACCAAGTATTAGTTTCAGTTTCTGTATAAATTCCAGTCCATGTTTTAGTTACACGGTCTGTATTAATTCCAGACCATTTGTTAGTTTCAGGGTCTGTATTATTTCCAAATTATTTAATAGTTTCAGGGTCTGTATTAATTCCAGGCTTTGCATGAGTTTCAGGGTCTGTATTAATTCCAGACCATGTATTAGTTTCAGGGTCTATATTAATTCCAGGCCAAGTATTAGTTTCAGGGTCGGTATTAATTCCAGACCATGTGTTAGTTTCAGGGTCTTTATTAATTCCAGACCATGTGTTCGTTTCAGGGTCTGTATTAATTCCAGACCAGGTGTTAGTTTCAGGGTCTGTATTCATTCCAGAAATTGTAATAGTTTCAGTGTCAGTATTAATTCCAGACCATGTGTTAGTTTCAGGGTCTGTATTCATTCCAGACCATGTGTTAGTTTCAGGGTCTCTATTAATTCCAGACCATGAATTTGTTTCAGGGTCTATATTAACTCCAGGCCTTGTATTAGTTTCAGGGTCGGTACTAATTCCAGACCATGTGTTAGTTTCAGGGTCTGTATTAATTCCAGACCATGTATTAATTTCAGGGTGTGTATTAATTCCAAACCAGGTGTTAGTTTCAGGGTCTGAATTAATTCCAGACCATGTGTTAGTTTCAGGGTCTGTATTAATTCCAGACCATGTATTACTATCAGAGTCTGTATTAATTCCAGACCACGTGTTAGTTTCAGGGTCTGTATTAATTCCAGTCCACGTGTTAGTTTCAGGGTCTGTATTAATTCCAGACCATGTGCTAGTTTCAGGGTCTGTATTAATTCCAGACCATGGAATAGTTTCAGGGTCTGATTAATTCCAGACCATGTGTTAGTTTCAGGGTCTGTATTAATTCCAGACCATGTATTAGTTTCAGGGTCTGTATTAATTCCAGACCATGTGTTAGTTTCAGGGTCTGTATTAATTCCAGACCATGTATTAGTTTCAGGGTCTGTATTAATTCCAGATCATGCGTCAGTTTCAGGGTCGGTATTACTTCCAGGCAATGTATTAGTTTCAGGGTCTGTATTAATTCCAGACCATGTGTTAGTTTCAGGGTATGTATTAATTCCAGACCATGTATTAGTTTCAGGGTCTTTATTAATTCCAGACCATGTATTACTTACACGGTCTGTATTAATTCCTGACCATGTGTTAGTTTCAGGGTCTGTATTAATTCCAGACCATGTAATAGTTTCAGGGTCTGTATTAATTCCAGACCAGGTGTTAGTTTCAGGGTCTGTATTAATTCCAGACCATGTAATAGTTTCAGGGTCTGTATTCATACCAGACCATGTGTTAGTTTCAGGGTCTGTATTAATTCCATAGCATGTATTAGTTTCAGGTTCTGTATTAATTCCAGACCATGTGTTAGTTTCAGGGTCTGTGTTAATTCCAGACCATGTATTAGTTTCAGGGTCTGTATTAATTCCAGACCATGTATTAGTTTCAGGGTCTGTATTAATTCCAGACAATGTGCTAGTTACAGGTTCTGTATTAATTCCAGACCACGTATTAGTTTCAGGGTCTGTATTTATTCCAGACCATGTATTAGTTTCAGGGTCGTTATTAATTCCAGGCCATGTGTTAGTTGCAGGGTCTGTATTAATTCCAGATCATGCGTGAGTTTCAGGGTCGGTATTACTTCCAGGCAATGTATTAGTTTCAGGGTCTGTATTAATTCCAGACCATGTAATAGTTTCAGGGTCTGAATTAATTGCAGACCATGTGTTAGTTTCAGGGTCTGTATTAATTCCAGACCATGTATTATTTTCAGGGTCTGTATTAATTCCAGACCATGTATTAGTTTCAGAGTCTGTATTAATTCCAGGCCATGTATTAGTTTCAGTGTCTGTATTAATTCCAGACCATGTGTGAGTTTCAGGGTCTTTCTTAATTCCATACCACGTGTTAGTTTCAGAGTCTGTATTAATTCCAGACCATGTATTAGTTTCGGGGTCGGTATTAATTCCAGACCATGTATTAGTTTCAGGGTCTGTATTCATTCCAGGCCATGTGTTAGTTTCAAAGACTTTATTAATTCCAGACAACATTAATTCCAGATCTTGTATTAGTTTCAGGGTCTGTATTAATTCCAGGCCATGTATTAGTTTCAGGGTCTGTTTTAATTCCAGACCATGTATTAGTTTCAGGGTCTATATTAATTCCAGGCCATGTATTAGTTTCAGGGTCAGCATTTATGCCAGACCATGTGTTAGTTTCAGGGTCTGTATTAATTCCAGACCATGTATTAGTTTCCGTGTCTGCATTATTTCCAGACCATGTGATAGTTTCAGGGTCTGTATTAATTCCAGACCATGTATTAGTTTCCGTGTCTGCATTAATTCCAGACCATGTATTAGTATCAGGGTCTGTATTAATTCCAGACCATGTATTAGTTTCAGGGTCTGTATTAATTCCAGACCATGTATTAGTTTCAGGGTCTGTATTAATTCCAGACCATGTGTTAGTTTCAGCTTCTGTATTAATTCCTGACCATCTAATAGTTTCAGGTTCTGTATTAATTCCAGACCAGGTATTAGTTTCAGGGACTGTATAAATTCCAGACCATGTATTAGTTTCAGGGTCTGTATTAATTCCAGACCACGTGTTAGTTTCAGGGTCTGTATTATTTCCAGACCATGTTTTAGTTTCAGGGTTTGTATTAATTCCAGACCATGTATTAGTTTCAGGGTCAGTATTAATTCCAGAACATGTATTAGTTTCAGTGTCTGCATTAATTCCAGACCATCTGATAGTTTCAGGGTCTGTATTTATTCCAGACCATGTATTAGTATCAGGGTCTGTATTAATTCCAGTCCACGTGTTAGTTTCAGGTTCGGTATGAATTCCAGGCCATGTGTTAGTTGCAGGGTCTTTATTAATTCCAGACCATGTGTTAGTTTCAGGGTCTGTATTAATTCCAGACCATCTATTAGTTTCAGGTTCTTTATTTATTCCAGACCATGTATTAGTTTCTGGGTCTGTATTAATTCCAGTCCTTGTGTTAGTTGCATGGTCTGTATTAATTCCAGGCCATGTATTAGTTTCAGGGTCTTTATTAATTCCAGACCATGTGTTAGTTTCAGTGTCTGTATTAATTCCAGACCATCTATTGGTTTCAGTTTCTTTATTTATTCCAGGCCATGTATTATTTTCTGGGTCTGTATTAATTCCAGTCCATGTGTTAGTTTCAGGGTCTGTATTAATTCCAGACCATATTAATTCCATACCATGTATTACATTCAGGGTCTGTATTAATTCCAGACCATGTTTTAGTTTCAGTGTCTGTATTAAATTCAAGCCATGTAATAGTTTCAGTGTCTGCATTACTTCCAGGCCATGTGTTAGTTTCAGGGTCAGTATTAATTACAGACCACATATTAGTTTCAGGGTCTGTATTAATTACAGACCATGTGTGAGTTTCAGGGTCGGTATTAATTCCAGGCCATGTATGAGTTTCACGGTCTGAACTAGTTCCAGACCATGTTTCAGTTTCAGGGCCTCTATTAATTCCAGACGGTATTAATTCCAGACCATATTAATTCCAGACCATGTCTTAGTTTCAGGGTCTGTATTAATTCCAGGCCATGCATTAGTATCAGGGTCTGCATTAATTCCAGGCCTTGTGTTAGTTTCTGGGTCTGTATTCATTCCAGACCATTTGATAGTTTCAGGTTATGTATAAATTCCAGACCATGTGTGAGTTTCAGGGTCTGTATTAATTCCAGATCATAATCATTCCAGACCATGTATTAGTTTCAGGGTTTGTATTAATTCCTGACCATGGGTTAGTTTCAGGCTCTGTATTAATTCCAGAACATGTATGAAATCAGGGTCTGTATTAATTCCAGACCATGTGTTAATTTCAGGGTGTGTATTAATTCCAGACCATGTATTAGGTTCAGGGTCTGTATTAATTCCAGACCATGTATTAGTTTCAGGGTCTGTATTAATACCAGGCCATGTGTTAGTTTCAGGGTCTGTATTAATTCCAGACCATGTGATAGTTTCAGGGTCTGTCTTAATTCCAGACCATGTATTAGTTTCAGTGTCTGTATTAATTCCAGATCATGTGTTAGTTACAGGGTCTGTATTAATTCGAGACCATATTAATTCCAGACCATGTATTAGATTCACGGACTGTATTAATTCCAGACCATGTGTTAGTTTCAGGGTCTATATTAATTCCAGACAATGTGTTAGTTTCAGGGTCTGTATTAATTCCAGACCATGTGTGATTTTCAGGGTCTGTATTAATTCCAGACCATATATTAGTTTCAGGGTCTGTATTAATACCAGACCATGTGTTAGTTTCAGGGTCTGTATTAATTCCAGACCATGTGTGATTTTCAGGGTCTGTATTAATTCCAGACCATGTATTAGTTTCAGGGTCTGTATTAATACCAGACCATGTGTTAGTTTCAGGGTCTGTATTAATTCCAGACCATGTATTAGTTCAGGGTCGGTATTAATACCAGGCCATGTGTTATTTTCAGGTTCTGTATTAATTCCAGACCACATTAATTCCAGATCATGTATTAGTTTCAGGGTCTGTATTAATTCCTGACCATGTTTTAGTTTCAGTTTCTGCATTAATTCCAGGTCATGTTTTAGTTTCAGTGTCTGTATTAATTCCAAGCCATGTGTTATTTTCAGGGTCTCTATTCATTCCAGGCCATGTGTTAGTTTCAGGGTCTGTATTAATTCCAGACCATGTGATAGTTTCAGGGTCTGTCTTAATTCCAGACCATGTATTAGTTTCAGTGTCTGTATTAATTCCAGATCATGTGTTAGTTACAGGGTCTGTATTAATTCGAGACCATATTAATTCCAGACCATGTATTAGATTCACGGACTGTATTAATTCCAGACCATGTGTTAGTTTCAGGGTCTATATTAATTCCAGACAATGTGTTAGTTTCAGGGTCTGTATTAATTCCAGACCATGTGTGATTTTCAGGGTCTGTATTAATTCCAGACCATGTATTAGTTTCAGAGTCTGTATTAATACCAGACCATGTGTTAGTTTCAGGGTCTGTATTAATTCCAGACCATGTGTGATTTTCAGGGTCTGTATTAATTCCAGACCATGTATTAGTTTCAGGGTCTGTATTAATACCAGACCATGTGTTAGTTTCAGGGTCTGTATTAATTCCAGACCATGTATTAGTTCAGGGTTGGTATTAATACCAGGCCATGTGTTATTTTCAGGTTCTGTATTAATTCCAGACCACATTAATTCCAGATCATGTATTAGTTTCAGGGTCTGTATTAATTCCTGACCATGTTTTAGTTTCAGTTTCTGCATTAATTCCAGGTCATGTTTTAGTTTCAGTGTCTGTATTAATTCCAAGCCATGTGTTATTTTCAGGGTCTCTATTCATTCCAGACCATGTGTTAGTTTCAGGGTCTGTATTAATTTAGAGACCATGTGTGAGTTTTAGAGTCTGTAATATTTCCAGGCCATGTGTTAGTTTCAGTTTCTGTATTATTTCCAGACCATGTATTAATTTCAGGTTCTCTATTAATCCCAGGCCATGTATTAGTTTCAGGGTCGGTATTAATTCCAGACCATGTGTTAGTTTCAGCGTCAGTTTTAATTCCAGACGATGTTTTAGTTTCAGGGTCTGTATTAATTCCAGACCATGTGTTAGTTTCAGGGTCTGTATTAATTCCATACCACGTGTTAGTTTCAGGGTTAGTATGAATTCCAGACCGTGTGTTAGTTTCAGTGTCTGTATTAATTCCAGACCATGTATTAGTTAAATGGTCTGTATTAATTCCAGACCATTTGTTAGTGTCAGGGACTTTATTAATTCCAGACCACGTGTTAGTTTAATGGTCGGTACAAATTCCAGGCCATGTATTAGTTTCAGGGTTGGTATTAATTCCAGATCATGTGTTAGTTTCAGGGTTTGTATTAATTCCAGACCATGTATTAGTTTCAGGGTCTGTTTTAATTCCAGATCACGTGTTAGATTCAGGGTCGGTATGAATTCCACACCATGTATTAGTTTCAGGGTCGGTATTAATTCCAGACATTGTGTTACTTTCAGGGTGGGTATTAATTCCAGACCATGTGTTAGTTTCAGAGGCTGTATTAATTCCAGACCAAATATTAGTTTCAGGGACTGTATTTTTCCAGGCCTTGTATTAGTTTCAGGGTCTGTATTCATTCCAGATCATGTGTTAGTTTTGTGGTCTGCATTAATTCCAGACCATAATAATTCCAGACCCTGTATTCGTTTCAGGGTCTGTATTTATTCCAGACCAAGTATTAGTTTCAGGGTCGGTATTAATTCCAGTCCATGTGTTAGTTTCACGGTCTGTATTAATTCCAGACCATGTAATAGTTTGAGGGTCTGTATTAATTCCAGAACATGTATTAGTTTCAGGGTTTGTATTAATTCCAGGCCATGTATTAGTTTCAGGGTCTGTATTAATTCCAGACCATGTGTGAGTTTCAGGGTCTGTATTAATTCCAGACCACGTGTTAGTTTCAGGGTCTGTATTAATTCCAGACCATCTATTAGGTCCAGGGTCTGTATTAATTCCAGACCATGTATTAGTTTCAAAGTCTGTATTAATTCCAGACCACATTAATTACAGACCATGTATTAGTTTCGGGGTCTGTATTATTCCAGGCCATGTGTTACTTTCAGGGTCTGTATTCATTCCAGACCATGTGTTAGTTTCATGGTCTGCATTAATTCCAGGCCATAATAATTCCAGGCCATGTAATAGTTTCAGGGTCTGTATTAATTCCAGACCATGTGTTAGATTCAGGTTCTGTATTAATTCCAGACCCTGTAGGAGTTTCAGGGTCGGTATTAATTCCAGACCATGTGTTAGTTACATGGTCGGTATTAATTCCAGACCATGTGTTAGTTTCAGGGTCTGTCTTAATTCCAGACCATGTGATAGTTTCAGGGTCTGTTTTAATTCCAGACCATGTATTAGTTTCAGGGTCTGTATTAATTCCAGATCATGTGTTAGTTTCAGGGTCTGTATTAATTCGCGACCATATTAATTCAAGACCATGTATTATATTCAGGGACTGTATTAATTCAAGACCATGTGTTAGTTTCAGGGTCTATATTAATTCCAGACAATGTGTTAGTTTCAGGGTCTGTATTAATACAAGGCCATGTGTTATTTTCAGGTTCTGTATTAATTCCAGACCTAATTAATTCCAGATCATGTATTAGTTTCAGGGGCTGTATTAATTCCAGACCAAATATTAGTTTCAGGGAATGTATTATTCCAGGCCATGTATTAGTTTCAGGGTCTGTATTCATTCCAGACCATGTGTTAGTTTTGTGGTCTGCATTAATTCCAGTCCATAATAATTCCAGACCCTGTATTCGTTTCAGGGTCTGTATTAATACAAGGCCATGTGTTATTTTCAGGTTCTGTATTAATTCCAGACCTAATTAATTCCAGATCATGTATTAGTTTCAGGGGCTGTATTAATTCCAGACCAAATATTAGTTTCAGGGAATGTATTATTCCAGGCCATGTATTAGTTTCAGGGTCTGTATTCATTCCAGACCATGTGTTAGTTTTGTGGTCTGCATTAATTCCAGTCCATAATAATTCCAGACCCTGTATTCGTTTCAGGGTCTGTATTTATTCCAGACCAAGTATTAGTTTCAGGGTCGGTATTAATTCCAGTCCAAGTGTTAGTTTCACGGTCTGTATTAATTCCAGACCATGTAATAGTTTGAGGGTCTGTATTAATTCCAGACCATGTATTAGGTTCAGGGTTTGTATTAATTCCAGGCCATGTATTAGTTTCAGGGTCTGTATTAATTCCAGACCATGTGTGAGTTTCAGGGTCTGTATTAATTCCAGACCACGTGTTAGTTTCAGGGTCTGTATTAATTCCAGACCATCTATTAGGTCCAGGGTCTGTATTAATTCCAGACCATGTATTAGTTTCAAAGTCTGTATTAATTCCAGACCACATTAATTACAGACCATGTATTAGTTTCAGGGTTTGTATTAATTCCAGGCCATGTATTAGTTTCAGGGTCTGTATTAATTCCAGACCATGTGTGAGTTTCAGGGTCTGTATTAATTCCAGACCACGTGTTAGTTTCAGGGTCTGTATTAATTCCAGACCATCTATTAGGTCCAGGGTCTGTATTAATTCCAGACCATGTATTAGTTTCAAAGTCTGTATTAATTCCAGACCACATTAATTACAGACCATGTATTAGTTTCAGGGTCTGTATTATTCCAGGCCATGTGTTAGTTTCAGGGTCTGTATTCATTCCAGACCATGTGTTAGTTTCATGGTCTGCATTAATTCCAGACCATAATAATACCAGGCCATGTAATAGTTTCAGGGTCTGTATTAATTCCAGACCATGTGTTAGATTCAGGTTCTGTATTAATTCCAGACCCTGTAGGAGTTTCAGGGTCGGTATTAATTCCAGACCATGTGTTAGTTTCATGGTCGGTATTAATTCCAGACCATGTGTTAGTTTCAGGGTCTGTATTAATTCCAGACCATGTGTGATTTTCAGGGTCTGTATTAATTCCAGACCATGTATTAGTTCAGGGTCTGTATTAATACCAGGCCATGTGTTATTTTCAGGTTCTGTATTAATTCCAGACCACATTAATTCCAGATCATGTATTAGTTTCAGGGTCTGTATTAATTCCTGACCATGTTTTAGTTTCAGTTTCTGCATTAATTCCAGGTCATGTATTAGTTTCAGGGTCTGTAGTAATTCCAAGCCGTGTGTTATTTTCAGGGTCTCTCTTCATTCCAGACCATGTGTTAGTTTTAAGGTCTGTATTAATTTAGAGACCATTTAATAGTTTCAGGGTTTGTATTAATTCCAGGCCATGTATTAGTTTCAGTGTCTGTATTAATTCCAGACCATGTGTTAGTTTCATGGTTGCATTAATTCCAGACCATAATAATTCCAGACCTTGTATTAGTTTCAGGGTCTGTATTAATTCCAGACCATGTATTAATTTCTGTGTCTGTATTAATTCCAGGCCATGCATGAGTTTCTTGGTCTGTATTAATTCCAGACCATGTATTAGTTACAGGGTGTGTATTAATTCCAGACCATGTATTAGTTACAGGGTGTGTATTAATTCCAGACCATGTGATAGTTTCAGGGTTTGTATTAATTCCAGACCATGTATTAGTTTCAGGGTCTGTTTTAATTCCAGACCATGTGTTAGTTTCAGGGTCTGTCTTAATTCCAGACCATGTGATAGTTTCAGGGTCTGTTTTAATTCCAGACCATGTATTAGTTTCAGGGTCTGTATTAATTCCAGATCATGTGTTAGTTTCAGGGTCTGTATTAATTCGCGACCATATTAATTCAAGACCATGTATTAGATTCAGGGACTGTATTAATTCAAGACCATGTGTTAGTTTCAGGGTCTATATTAATTCCAGACAATGTGTTAGTTTCAGGGTCTGTATTAATACAAGGCCATGTGTTATTTTCAGGTTTTGTATTAATTCCAGACCTAATTAATTCCAGATCATGTATTAGTTTCAGGGGCTGTATTAATTCCAGACCAAATATTAGTTTCAGGGAATGTATTATTCCAGGCCATGTATTAGTTTCAGGGTCTGTATTCATTCCAGACCATGTGTTAGTTTTGTGGTCTGCATTAATTCCAGTCCATAATAATTCCAGACCCTGTATTCGTTTCAGGGTCTGTATTAATACAAGGCCATGTGTTATTTTCAGGTTCTGTATTAATTCCAGACCTAATTAATTCCAGATCATGTATTAGTTTCAGGAGCTGTATTAATTCCAGACCAAATATTAGTTTCAGGGAATGTATTATTCCAGGCCATGTATTAGTTTCAGGGTCTGTATTCATTCCAGACCATGTGTTAGTTTTGTGGTCTGCATTAATTCCAGTCCATAATAATTCCAGACCCTGTATTCGTTTCAGGGTCTGTATTTATTCCAGACCAAGTATTAGTTTCAGGGTCGGTATTAATTCCAGTCCAAGTGTTAGTTTCATGGTCTGTATGAATTCCAGACCATGTAATAGTTTGAGGGTCTGTATTAATTCCAGACCATGTATTAGGTTCAGGGTTTGTATTAATTCCAGGCCATGTATTAGTTTCAGGGTCTGTATTAATTCCAGACCATGTGTGAGTTTCAGGGTCTGTATTAATTCCAGACCACGTGTTAGTTTCAGGGTCTGTATTAATTCCAGACCATCTATTAGGTCCAGGGTCTGTATTAATTCCAGACCATGTATTAGTTTCAAAGTCTGTATTAATTCCAGACCACATTAATTACAGACCATGTATTAGTTTCAGGGTTTGTATTAATTCCAGGCCATGTATTAGTTTCAGGGTCTGTATTAATTCCAGACCATGTGTGAGTTTCAGGGTCTGTATTAATTCCAGACCACGTGTTAGTTTCAGGGTCTGTATTAATTCCAGACCATCTATTAGGTCCAGGGTCTGTATTAATTCCAGACCATGTATTAGTTTCAAAGTCTGTATTAATTCCAGACCACATTAATTACAGACCATGTATTAGTTTCAGGGTCTGTATTATTCCAGGCCATGTGTTAGTTTCAGGGTCTGTATTCATTCCAGACCATGTGTTAGTTTCATGGTCTGCATTAATTCCAGACCATAATTTTACCAGGCCATGTAATAGTTTCAGGGTCTGTATTAATTCCAGACCATGTGTTAGATTCAGGTTCTGTATTAATTCCAGACCCTGTAGGAGTTTCAGGGTCGGTATTAATTCCAGACCATGTGTTAGTTTCATGGTCGGTATTAATTCCAGACCATGTGTTAGTTTCAGGGTCTGTATTAATTCCAGACCATGTGTGATTTTCAGGGTCTGTATTAATTCCAGACCATGTATTAGTTCAGGGTCTGTATTAATACCAGGCCATGTGTTATTTTCAGGTTCTGTATTAATTCCAGACCACATTAATTCCAGATCATGTATTAGTTTCAGGGTCTGTATTAATTCCTGACCATGTTTTAGTTTCAGTTTCTGCATTAATTCCAGGTCATGTATTAGTTTCAGGGTCTGTAGTAATTCCAAGCCGTGTGTTATTTTCAGGGTCTCTCTTCATTCCAGACCATGTGTTAGTTTTAAGGTCTGTATTAATTTAGAGACCATTTAATAGTTTCAGGGTTTGTATTAATTCCAGGCCATGTATTAGTTTCAGTGTCTGTATTAATTCCAGACCATGTGTTAGTTTCATGGTTGCATTAATTCCAGACCATAATAATTCCAGACCTTGTATTAGTTTCAGGGTCTGTATTAATTCCAGGCCATGTATTAATTTCTGTGTCTGTATTAATTCCAGGCCATGCATGAGTTTCTTGGTCTGTATTAATTCCAGACCATGTATTAGTTACAGGGTGTGTATTAATTCCAGACCATGTATTAGTTACAGGGTGTGTATTAATTCCAGACCATGTGATAGTTTCAGGGTTTGTATTAATTCCAGACCATGTATTAGTTTCAGGGTCTGTTTTAATTCCAGACCATGTGTTAGTTTCAGGGTCTGTTTTAATTCCAGATCACGTGTTAGAATCAGGGTCGGTATGAATTCCAAGCCATGTATTAATTTCAGGGTCGGTATTAATTCCAGACATTGTGTCACTTTCAGGGTGGGTATTAATTCCAGACGATGTGTTAGTTTCAGGGTCTGTATTAATTCCAGACCAATTATTAGTTTCAGGGTCGGTATTAATTCCAGTCCATGTGTTAGTTTCACGGTCTGTATTAATTTCAGACCATGTATTCGTTTCAGTGTCTTTATTAATTCCAGATCATGTTTTAGTTTCAGGGTCTGTATTAATTCGAGACCATATTAATTCCAGACCATGTATTAGATTCAGGGACTGTATTAATTGCAGACCATGTGTTAGTTTCAGTGTCCATATTAATTCCAGACAATGTGTTAGTTTCAGGGTCTGTATTAATTCCAGACCATGTGTGATTTTCAGGGTCTGTATTAATTCCAGACCATGTGTTAGTTTCAGGGTCTGTATTAATTCCAGACCATGTGTGATTTTCAGGGTCTGTATTAATTCCAGACCATGTGTTAGTTTCAGGGTCTGTATTAATACCAGACCATGTGTTAGTTTCAGGGTCTGTATTAATTCCAAGGCCATGTGTTAGTTTCAAAGTCTGTATTAATTCCAGACCACATTAATTACAGATCATGTATTAGTTTCAGGGCCTGTATTAATTCCTGACCATGTTTTAGTTTCAGTGTCTGTTTTAATTCCAGGCCATGTATTTGTTTCAGGGATTGTATTAATTCCAGACCATATCTTAATTTCAGGGTCTGTATTAAATTAGAAACCATGTGTGAATTAAAGGGTCTGTATTAATTCTAGGCCATGTGTTAGTTTCAGGTTCTGTATTATTTCCAGACCATGTATTAGTTTCAGGTCTCTATTAATTCCATACCACGTGATAAGTTTCAAGGTCGGTATGAACTCCAGATCATATGTTAGTTTCAGGGTCTGTATTAATTCCAGGCCATGTGTTAGTTTCAGGGTCTGTATTAATTCCAGACCATGTATTAGTTTCAGTGTCGGTATTAATTCCAGACCACGAATTAGTTACAGGGTCTGTATTTATTCCAGACCATGTATTAGTTTCAGGGTCGGTATGAATTCCAGACCATGTGTTAGTTTCAGGGTCTGTATTAATTCCAGACCACATTAATTCCAGATCATGTATTACTTTCAGGGTCTGTATTAATTCCTGACCATGTTTTAGTTTCAGTTTCTGCATTAATTCAAGGTCATGTATTAGTTTCAGGGTCTGTATTAATTCCAAGCCATGTGTTATTTTCAGGGTCTCTATTCATTCCAGACCATGTGTTAGTTTCAGGGTCTGTATTAATTTAGAGACCATGTATTAGTTTCAGGATTTGTATTAATTCCAGGCCATGTATTAGTTTCAGGGTCTGTATTAATTCCAGACCATGTGTTAGTTTCAGGGTCTGTATTCATTTCAGCCCATGTGTTAGTTTCATGGTTGCATTAATTCCAGACCATTATAATTCCAGACCATGTATTAGTTTGAGGGTCTGTATTAATTCCAGACCATATATTAGTTTCAGGGTCGGTATTCATTGCAGATCATGTGTTAATTTCAGAGTCTGTATTAATTTAGAGACCATGTGTGAGTTTCAGGGTCTGTATTAATTCCAGACCATGTATTAGTTACAGGGTCTGTATTAATTCCAGACCATGTGTTAGTTTCAGGGTTTGTATTAATTCCAGACCATGTATTAGTTTCAGGGTCGGTATTAATTCCAGACATTGTGTTACTTTCAGGGTGGGTATTAATTCCAGGCCATGTGTTAGTTTCAGGGGCTGTATTAATTCCAGACCATGTATTAGTTTCAGGGTCTGTATTATTCCAGGCCATGTGTTACTTTCAGGGTCTGTATTCATTCCAGACCTTGTGTTAGTTTCGTGGTCTGCTTTAATTCCAGACCATAATAATTCCAGACCATGTTTTAGTTTCAGGGTCTGTATTAATTCCAGACCAATTATTAGTTTCAGGGTCGGTATTAATTCCAGTCCATGTGTTAGTTTCACGGTCTGTATTTATTCCAGACCATGTAATAGTTTGAGGGTCTGTATTAATTCCAGACCATGCGTTAGTTTTAGGGTTTGTATTAATTCCGGAGCATGTAATAGTTTCAGCGTTTGTATTAATTCCAGACTATGTATTAGTTTCAGGGTTTGTATTAATTCCAGACAATGTGTGAGTTTCAGGGTCTGTATTAATTCCAGACCACGTGTTAGTTTCAGGGTCTGTATTAATTCCAGACCATCTATTAGGTCCAGGGTCTGTATTAATTCCAGACCATGTATTAGTTTCAAAGTCTGTATTAATTCCAGACCACATTAATTACAGACCATGTATTAGTTTCAGGGTCTGTGTTATTCCAGGCCATGTGTTAGTTTCAGGGTCTGTATTCATTCCAGACCATGTGTTAGTTTCATGGTCTGCATTAATTCCAGACCATAATAATTCCAGACCATGTGTTAATTTCAGGGTCTGTATTAATTCCAGACCATGTGATAGATTCAGGGTCTGTTTTAATTACAGACCATGTATTAGTTTCAGTGTCTGTATTAATTCCAGATCATGTGTTAGTTTCACGGTCTGTATTAATTCGAGACCATATTAATTCCAGACCATGTTTTAGATTCAGGGACTGTATTAATTCCAGACCATGTGTTAGTTTCAGGGTCTA
Source organism: Carcharodon carcharias (assembly GCF_017639515.1). Lineage (NCBI taxonomy): Eukaryota > Metazoa > Chordata > Chondrichthyes > Lamniformes > Lamnidae > Carcharodon > Carcharodon carcharias. Next base: position 118,225,047 of record NC_054484.1, on the reverse strand, counting down.
TAGTAATTCCAGACAATGTGTTAGTTTCAGGGTCTGAATTAATTCCAGGCCATGTTTGATTTTCAGGGTCTGTATTAATTCCAGACCATGTATTAGTTTCAGGGTCTGTATTAATTCCTGTTCATGTTTTAGTTTCAATGTCTGTTTTAATTCCAGGCCATGTATTAGTTTCAGGGTCTGTATTAATTACAGACCAAGTATTAGTTTCGGGGTTGGTATTAATTCCAATCCATGTGTTAGTTTCACGGTCTGTATTAATTCCAGACCATGTAATAGTTTGAGGGTCTGTGTTAATTCCAGACCATGTGTTAGTTTCAGGGGTTGTATTAATTCCACACCATGTAATAGTTTCAGGGTCTGTATTAATTCCAGACCATGTATTAGTTTCAGGGTTTGTATTAATTGCAGGCCATGTATTAGTTTCAGGGTCTGTATTAATTCCAGACCATGTATGAGTTTCAGGGTCTGTATTATTTCCAGACCACGTGTTAGTTTCAGGTCTGTATTAATTCCAGAGCATATTAATTCCAGACCATGTATTAGTTTCAGGGTCTTTATTAATTCCTGGCCATGTTATAGTTTCAGTGTCTGCATTAATTCCAGGCAACGTATTAGTTTCAGGGTCTGTATTATTCCAGGCCATGTGTTAGTTTCAGGGTCTGTATTCATTCCAGACCATGTGTTAGTTTCATAGTCTTCATTAATTCCAGACCGTAATAATTCCAGACCATGTATTAGTTTCAGGGTCTGTATTAATTCCAGACCAATTATTAGTTTCAGGTTCGGTATTAATTCCTGTCCATGTGTTAGTTTCACGGTCTGTATTAATTCCAGACAATGTAATAGTTTGAGAGTCTGTATTAATTCCAGATCATGTGTTAGTTTTAAGGTTTGTATTAATTCCAGACCATGTAATAGTTTCAGGTTTTTTATTAATTCCAACCATGTATTAGTTTCAGGGTTTGTATTAATTCCAGGCCATGTATTAGTTTCAGGGTCTGTATTAATTCCAGACAATGTGTGAGTTTCAGGGTCTGTATTAATTCCAGACCACATGTTAGTTTCAGGGTCTGTATTAATTCCAGACCATGTGTTAGGTCCAGGGTCTGTATTAATTCCAGACCATTTGTTCGTTTCAGGGTCTGTATTAATTCGAAGGCCATGTGTTAGTTTCAAAGTCGGTATTAATTCCAGACCACATTAATTACAGATCATGTATGAGTTTCAGGGTCTGTATTAATTCCTGACCATGTTTTAGTTTCAGTGTCTGTATTAATTCCAGGCCATGTGTTATTTTCAGGGTCTGTATTCATTCCAGACCATGTGTTAATTTCAGGGTCTGTATTAATTTAGAGACCATGTGTGAGTTTCAGGGTCTGTATTAGTTCCAGGCCATGTGTTAGTTTCAGGTTCTGTATTATTTCCAGACCATGTATTAGTTTCAGGTCTCTATTAATTCCATACCACGTGTTAATTTCAGGGTCGGTATGAATTCCAGACCATGTGTTAGTTTCAGGGTCGTTATTAAATCCAGACCATGTATTTGTTACAGGGTCTGTATTAATTCCAGACCATGTATTAGTTTCAGGGTCTGTATTAATTCCAGACCATGTATTAGTTACACGGTCTGTATTAATTCCAGAACATATATTAGTTTCAGGGTCTGTTTTAATTCCAGATCACGTGTTAATTTCAGGGTCGGTATTAATTCCAGACCATGAATTATTTACAGGGTCTGTATTAATTCCAGACCATGTATTAGTGTCAGGGTCTGTATTAATTCCAGACCACGTGTTAGTTTCAGGGTCGGTATGAATTCCAGGCCATGTATGATTTTCAGGGTTTGTATTAATTCCAGACCATGTGTTAGTTTCAGGTTCTGTATTATTTCCAGACCATGTATTAGTTTCAGGTCTCTATTAATTCCATACCACGTGTTTAGTTTCAGGGTCGGTATGAATTCCAGACCATATGTTAGTTTCAGGGTCGGTATTAATTCCAGACCATGAATTAGTTACAGGGTCTGTATTAGTTCCAGACCATGTATTAATTTCAGGGTCTGTATTAATTCCAGACCATGTGTTAGTGTCAGGGACTGTATTAATTCCAGACCACGTGTTAGTTTCAGGGTCTGTATTAATTCCAGACCATGTGTTAGTGTCAGTGTCTGTATTAATTCCAGACCATGTGTTAGTGTCAGCGTCTGTATTAATTCCAGACCACGTGTTAGTTTCAGGGTCTGTATTAATTCCAGTCCATGTATTAGTTCAGTGTCGGTATTACTACCAGGCCATGTGCTATTTTCAGGTTCTGTATTAATTCCAGACCACATTAATTCCACATGATGTATTAGTTTCAGGGTCTGTATTAATTCCTGACCATGTTTTAGTTTCAGTTTCTGCATTAATTCCAGGTCATGTATTAGTTTCAGGGTCTGTATTAATTCCAAGCCATGTGTTATTTTCAGGGTCTCTATTCATTCCAGACCATGTGTTAGTTTCAGGGTCTGTATTAATTTAGAGACCATGTATTAGTTTCAGGGTTTGTATTAATTCCAGGCCATGTATTAGTTTCAGGGTATGTATTAATTCCAGACGATGTGTTAGTTTCAGGGTCTATATTAATTTAGAGACCATGTATTAGTTTCAGGGTCTGTATTAATTCCAGACCATGTGTTAGTTTCAGGGTCTGTATTAATTCCAGACCATATATTAGTTTCAGGGTCTGTATTAATTCCAGACCATGTGTTAGTTTCAGGGTTTGTATTAATTCCAGACCATGTATTAGTTTCAGGGTCTGTTTTAATTCCAGATCACGTGTTAGATTCAGGGTCGGTATGAATTCCAAGCCATGTATTAGTTTCAGGGTCGGTATTAATTCCAGACATTGTGTTACTTTCAGGGTGGGTATTAATTCCAGACCATGTGTTAGTTTCAGGGGCTGTATTAATTCCAGACCATGTATTAGTTTCAGGGTCTGTATTATTCCAGGCCATGTGTTAGTTTCAGGGTCTGTATTCATTCCAGACCATGTGTTAGTTTCATGGTCTGCATTAATTCCAGACCATAATAATTCCAGACCATGTATTAGTTTCAGGGTCTGTATTAATTCCAGACCAATTATTAGTTTCAGGGTCGGTATTAATTCCAGTCCATGTGTTAGTTTCACGCTCTGTATTAATTCCAGACCATGTAATAGTTTGAGGGTCTGTATTAATTCCAGACCATGCGTTAGTTTTAGGGTTTGTATTAATTCCAGAGCATGTAATAGTTCCAGCATTTGTATTAATTCCAGAACATGTATTAGTTTCAGGGTCTGTATTAATTCCAGACAATGTGTGAGTATCAGGGTCTGTATTAATTCCAGACCACGTGTTAGTTTCAGGGTCTGTATAATTCCAGACCATCTATTAGGTCCAGGGTCTGTATTAATTCCAGACCATGTATTAGTTTCAAAGTCTATATTAATTCCAGACCACATTAATTACAGACCATGTATTAGTTTCATGGTCTGTATTATTCCAGGCCATGTGTTAGTTTCAGGGTCTGTATTCATTCCAGACCATGTGTTAGTTTCATGGTCTGCATTAATTCCAGACCATAATAATTCCAGACCATGTGTTAATTTCAGGGTCTGTATTAATTCCTGACCATGTGATAGATTCAGGGTCTGTTTTAATTCCAGACCATGTATTAGTTTCAGTGTCTGTATTAATTCCAGATCATGTGTTAGTTTCAGGGTCTGTATTAATTCGAGACCATATTAATTCCAGACCATGTATTAGATTCAGGGACTGTATTTTTTCCAGACCATGTGTTAGTTTCAGGGTCTATATTAATTCCAGACAATGTGTTAGTTTCAGGGTCTGTATTAATTCAAGACCATGTTTGATTTTCAGGGTCTGTATTTTTTCCAGACCATGTATTAGTTTCAGGGTCTGTATTAATTCCTGGCCATGTTTTAGTTTCAGGGTCTGTATTAATTCCAGACCAAGTATTAGTTTCATGGTTGGTATTAATTCCAGTCCATGTGTTAGTTTCACGGTCTGTATTAATTCCAGACCATGTAATAGTTTGAGGGTCTGTATTAATACCAGACCATGTGTTAGTTTCAGGGGTTGTATTAATTCCACACCATGTAATAGTTTCAGGGTCTGTATTAATTGCAGACCATGTATTAGTTTCAGGGTTTGTATTAATTGCAGGCCATGTATTAGTTTCAGTGTCTGTATTAATTCCAGACCATGTGTGAGTTTCAGGGTCTGTATTAATTCCAGACCATCTATTAGGTCCAGGGTCTGTATTAATTCCAGACCATGTGTTAGTTTCAAAGTCTGTATTAATTCCAGACCACATTAATTACAGACCATGTATTAGTTTCAGGGTGTGTATTATTCCATGCCATGTGTTAGTTTCAGGGTCTGTATTCATTCCAGACCATGTGTTAGTTTCATGGTCTGCATTAATTCCAGACCATGTGTTAGTTTCAGGCTCTGTATTAATTCCAGAACATGTATTAGTTTCAGGGTCTGTTTTAATTCCATATCACGTGTTAGTTTCAGGGTCGGTATTAATTCCAGACATTGTGTTACTTTCAGGGTAGGTATTAATTCCAGACCGTGTGTTAGTTTTAGGTCTGTATTAATTCCAGACCATGCATTAGTTTCAGGGTCTGTTTTAATTCCAGATCACGTGTTATTTTAAGGGTCGGTATGAATTCCAGGCCATGTATTAGTTTCAGGGTCGGTATTAATTCCAGACATTATGTTACTTTCAGGGTGGGTATTAATTCCAGACCATGTGTTAGTTTTAGGTTTTGTATTAATTCCAGACCATGTATTAGTTTCAGTTTCTGTATTAATTCCAGATCATGTGTTAGTTTCCGGGTCTGTATTCATTCCAGACCATGTGTTGGTTTCATGGTCTATATTTATTCCTGACCATGTATTAGTTTCAGGGTCTGTATTAATTCCAGACCATGAGTGAGCTTCAGGGTCTGAATTAATTCCAGACCTTGTGCTAGTTTCAGGGTCTGTATTAAATCCAGAACATATTAATTCCAGACCATGTATTAGTTTCAGGTTCTGTATTAATTCCTGGCCATGTTTCAGTTTCGGTGTCTGTATTAATTCCAAGCCATGTATTAGTTTCTGGGTCTGTATTATTCCAGGCCATGTGTTAGTTTCAGGGTCTGTATTCATTCCAGACCATGTGTTAGTTTCGTGGTCTGCATTAATTCCGGACCATAATAATTCCAGACCATTTATTAGTTTCAGGTCTGTATTAATTCCAGACCAAGTATTAGTTTCAGGGTTGGTATTAATTCCAGTCCACGTGTTTGTTTCAGGGTCGCTATGAATTCCAAGGCCATGTTTCAGTTTCAGGGTCTGTATTAATTCCAGACCATGTACTAGTTTCAGGGTCTGTATTAATTCCAGACCATGTGTTAGTTTCAGGGTCTGTATCAATTCCAGACCATGTATTAGTTTCAGGGTCTGTATCAATTCCAGGCCATGTATTAGTTTCAGGGTCTGTATTAATTCCAGACCATGTGTTCGTTTCAGGGTCTATATTAATTCCAGACCATGTGTTAGTTTCAGGGTCAGTATTAATTCCAGGCCATGTATTAGTTTCAGGGTCTTTACTAATTCCAGACCATGTGTCAGTTTCAGCGTCTGTATTAATTCCAGACCATATTTATTCCAGGCTTTATTAATTCCTGACCATGTCTTAGTTTCAGCGTCTCTATTAATTCCAGGCCATGTATTAGTTTCAGGGTCTGCATTAATTCCAGGCCTCATGTTAGTTTCAGGTCTGCATTCATTCCAGACCATGTGATAGCTTCAGGGTCTGTATTAATTCCAGACCATGTGTGAGTTTCAGGGATGTGTCTTAATTCCAGACCATAATCTTTCCAGATCATGTATAAATTTCAGGGTCTGTATTACTTCCTGACCATGGGTTAGTTTCTAGCTCTGTATTAATTCCAGAACATCTATTAAATCAAGACCATATTAATTCGAGACCATGTATTAGTTTCAGGGTCTGTATTAATTCCAGACCATGTGTTAGTTTCAGGTTCTGTATTAATTCCAGACCATGTATTATGTACAGGTTCTGTATTAATTCCAGACCATGTATTAGTTTCAGGGTCTGTATTAATGCCAGGCCATGTGTTAGTTTCAGGGTCTGTATTAATTCCGGTCCACATTAATTCCAGATGATGTATTAGCTGCAGGGTCTGTATTAATTCCTGACCATGTTTTAGTTTCAGTGTCTGTATTAATTCCAGGCCATGTATTAGTTTCAGGGACTGTATTAATTCTAGGCCATGTGTTATTTTCAGGGTCTGTAATCATTCCAGACCATGTGATAGTTTCAGGGTCTGTATTAATTTAGAGACCATGTGTGAGTTTCTTCGTCTGTATTAATACCAGGCCATGTGTTAGTTTCAGTTTCTGTATTATTTCCAGACCAAGTTTTAGTTTCAGTTTCTGTATTAATTCATGACCATGTTTTTGTTTCAGTGTCTGTATTAATTCCAGGCCATGTATTAGTTTCAGGGTCTGTATTAATTCCAGGCCATGTGTCATCTTCAGGGTCTGCATTAATTTAGAGACCTTGTGTGACTTTCAGAGTCTGTATTAATTCCAGGCCATTTATTAGTTTCAGGTTCGGTATTAATTCCAGGCCAAGTATTAGTTACAGGTTCTGTATTAATTCCATACCACGTGTTAGTTTCAGGGTCGGTATGAATTCCAGACCATTTATTAGTTTCAGGGTCTGTATTAATTCCAGACGATGTGTTAGTTTCAGTGTCTGTATTGATTCCAGACCATGTATTATTTTCAGGGTCTGTTTTAATTCCAGACCACGTGTTAGTTTCAGGATCGGTATTAATTCAAGGCCATGTATTACTTTCAGGGTCGGTATTAATTCCAGACCATGTGTTACTTTCAGGTTGGGTATTAATTCCAGACCATGTATTATTTTCAGTTTCTGTATTAATTCCAGATCATGTGTTATTTTCAGGGTCTGTATTATTTCGAGACCATGTTAATTCCAGACCATGTATTTGATTCAGTGACTGTATTAATTCCAGACCATGTGTTAGTTTCAGGGTCTATAATAATTCCAGACCATGTGTTAGTTTCAGGGTCTGTATTAATTCCAGACCATGTGTGAGTTTCAGGGTCTGTATTAATTCCAGGCCATGTATTAGTTTCAGGGTCTGTACTAATTCCAGACCATGTGTCAGTTTCAGGGTCTGTATTAATTCCAGACCATATTAATTCCAGACCATATTAATTCCAGACCATGTACTAGTTTCATGGTCTGTATTAATTCCTGACCATGTATTAGTTTCAGTGTCTGTATTAATTTCATTCCATGTATTAGTTTCAGCGTCTGCATTAATTCCAGGCCTTATGTTAGTTTCAGGGTGTGTATTCATTCCAGACCATGTGTGAGTTTCAGGGTCTGTATTAATTCCAGACCACGTGTTATTTTCAGGGTCGGTATGAATTCCAGGCCATGTATTAGTTTCAGGGTCTGTATTAATTCCAGACCATGTATTAGTTTCAGGGTCTGTATTAATTCCAGGCCATGTATTAGTTTCAGGGACTGTATTAATTCCAGGCCATGTATTAGTTTCAGGGTCTGTATTAATTCCAGCCATGTATTAGTTTCAGGTTCTGTATGAAATCCAGACCATGTATTAGTTTCAGGGTTTGTATTAATTCCAGACCATATTAATTCTAGTCCATGTATCAGATTCAGGTTCTGTATTAATTCCAGACCATGTTTTAATTTCAGTGTCTGTATTAATTCCAGGCCTTGTATTATTCTCAGGGTCTGTATTAATTCCAGACCATGTGTTAGTTTCAGCTTCTGTATTAATTCCAGACAATGTGTTAGTTTCAGGGTCTGTATTAATTCCAGACCATGTATTACTTTCTCGCTCTGTATTATTAATGATGGAGTGAGAGAGAGAGTCGGAGAAAGTGATGTTTTCTCTCTCTCCCTCTCTGCCTCTCCATATTCTGGCATTTGAGAAACAGAGAGAGAGGGCGTTGGGAAAGAGGGGAGATGGAAGGATTTAGTGTGTGGAGGGAGAACAGATTGGGAGAGGGGTCATTATGAGGGAGGCAGACAGACAGGATCTGGGGTTTCTCCAGTGTGGCGTTGTCCCTTGTGGGGCTGTTTGTGGGATCCTGCTGTGCACTGCAATTGTCAACATTGATGTGTTGACTTTCCAATAATGCTGAGGGCCTGGAATTGAACTTTTAAATGTGACGCTGTGTGAAGGCTTGTTTATTTGTAGATTAATTTATTATTATATTCGCTGTGTTGAAGGCCAGATGGGAAATTAGACAGAGAGGCGGGGTGGGGGGGGGATGGGGGGGGGCTTGTTGGGGGGTGGGGGGGGGGGGTGGGGGGGGTGGGCGGTGGTGTTGGAATTAGACAGAGAGAGAGGGAAGGAAATTAGACAGCGAGAGAAGGGAGGTGAAATTAGACAAGAGAGAGAGGGAGCATTAGACAAGAGTGATGGGGGGAATTAGACAAGAGAGAGGGGGAGGGAATTAGATAAGAGAGATGGGGCGAATTAGACAAGAGCAAGGGAGAGCATTAGACAAGAGGGGTAGAAATTAGAAAAGAGAGAGGGGGATTAGAAAGAGGAGGAGGAATTAGAGCGAGGGGGGGATTAGAGAGAGAGAGAGGGAATTAGAGAGAGAGAGAGGGGGGCTGAATTAGACAAGAGAGAGAGGGAGGAATTAGACAAGAGAGAGGGGCGATTAGAGAGAGAGAGGGAATTAGAGAGAGTGGGAATCAGGGTGACGGTTTTCTAGAGAGGGAGTGGGAGTCAGGCAGAGAGAGAGGGAAGGGGGCAGATAGACAGAGAGCGGGGGAGAGAGGGGGTAGTTAGAGAAGGAGAGAGTTGGAGGAGTTAGACAGGGAGAGGGTGGAGGTAGGCAGAGAGGGGTGGTAGGGTCAACCAATGAGAGATGGGAGGGAAACAAAGAAAGAAATTTGTGCGGGGCGGGGATGAATTTTGCTAGGGGTCAACATTTGCAGGTGGGTAATATTTGGGGGAATTTGCTGGGGGTGAGGGGGCGCGGTTGCAGGGGAAATGTTTGGGGAGAGGAAAAATTTGCCAGGAAGAACAATTTTTTTTTGGTCGGTGTGGGGGGGAGAGGCCGCAAAATGTTTGGCAGTGGAAATTGAGGGGAGGGAGGGTAATTTTGGTGGGGGGGGGGGCGGGATTTGTGTGGTGCCAAATTTTCATGAGGTGGGGGGAGATATCCGGGAGCATGGAAAATTTGTGGGGTGGGGGGGGAGTGGGAATTTGCAGAGGGATCTTTCTGTGCGCAAATACCAAACAGGGTTTCCTGAATGAGCAGCAGGGAGCACACTTTGTAAATTAATTCCCCGACTGGTGAAGCAGGTGGGAGGGGCCTAAAGTGAAACTGGTTCACGTGAGGCTGTTTCCCTGAATAATGCTGCTGTCTTAGACACTGAGATGAATTCAGGCTTGTATGAAATGTGCAGGAACCATTTTGAATTGAGATTATTGAGGCCCTGACTGTGGTTTTCTCTCTCTCTCTCTCTCTCTCTCTCTCTCTCTGCCTCTCCATATTCTGGCATGTGAGAAACAGAGAGAGCGAGAGGGAGAGGTGGGAAAGAGGGGAGATTGAGGGAAATATTGAGTGAGGTGGTAACAGATGGAAGGAGGGGTGGTTATGAGGGAGACACAGGATGTGGGTTTCTCCAGTGTGGCCATGTCCCTCGTGGGGCTGTTTGTGGGATCCTGCTGTGCACTGCAATTGTAATCATTGATGTATTGATTTTCTAATGTTTGAACCCTTTGAATTGAATGTCTAAACGTGACGCTGTGCTTGTTCGTTTGATATTGTTTAGAGGTAGATTAGCCTTTTCAGGGGGTGATGAGGTGTGAAGGATACCTGGCTAACATCACCAGGCTTGTGGGATCTTGCTGTGCTTGTCTGGCCTGCAGCCTGCAACCATAGTTACCCTCCCCGAGTTCAGTTTACTGACGGGCTGACTGAGGATTGTTCCCAGTCCCCCACATTTCTATCAGTAAATCATGGATAAATATAAAAGATGGCCACAGTGCATTATTATTTCAAATGGTCAGACAGAAACTTTTCAGAGGGCCTTTCAATCAATTTATATCCTGAGGAAGGGAAAAAGAACAGAGAGAGTGACAGATTATCAAGCGGGAGAGAGAGAGAGGGAGAGGGTAAGATGGGCAGAGATGGGGTGGGCTAGATAGGTACAGAGGGAGGGGGAGAGAGCAGGGATGGGGTGGGCTAGATAGGTACAGAGGGAGGGGGAGAGAGCAGGGATGGGGTGGGCTAGATAGGTACAGAGGGACGGGGAGAGAGCAGGGATGGGGTGGGCTAGATAGGTACAGAGGGAGGGGGAGAGAGCAGGGATGGGGTGGGCTAGATAGGTACAGAGGGAGGGGGAGAGAGCAGGGATGGGGTGGGCTAGATAGGTACAGAGGGAGGGGGAGAGAGCAGGGATGGGGTGGGCTAGATAGGTACAGAGGGAGGGGGAGAGAGCAGGGATGGGGTGGGCTAGATAGGTACAGAGGGAGGGGGAGAGAGCAGGGATGGGGTGGGCTAGATAGGTACAGAGGGAGGGGGAGAGAGCAGGGATGGGGTGGGCTAGATAGCTACAGAGGGAGGGAGAGAGAGCAGGGATGGGGTGGGCTAGATAGGTACAGAGGGAGGGGGAGAGAGCAGGGATGGGGTGGGCTAGATAGGTACAGAGGGAGGGGGAGAGAGCAGGGATGGGGTGGGCTAGATAGGTACAGAGGGAGGGGGAGAGAGCAGGGATGGGGTGGGCTAGATAGGTACAGAGGGAGGGGGAGAGAGCAGGGATGGGGTGGGCTAGATAGGTACAGAGGGAGGGGGAGAGAGCAGGGATGGGGTGGGTTAGATAGGTACAGATAGAGGGGGAGAGAGAAGGGTTGGGGTGGGCTAGATAGGTACAGAGGGTGGGGGAGAGCAGGGATGCGGTGGTTTAGAAAAGTACAGAGGGAGGGGGATAGAAACAGAGCAGGAAAGGGAGAGAGAGAGGTGGTTTTGGGCAATGTGAATATTTAGTGTCCAAACAGCAACAGCCCTGGTGGGAGCAGGTAGAGGGGGTGGGGACAGTGAATGGGAGAGGGACGGTGAGGGGGGAATGATCAGTGTTTGTGTGTTATGTACAATCAGGCAGTAAAGCAGCTGGAGCTGGCAGGTTAAACACAGAGAGAGAGCTGGTCACGAGGCATTTACACCTTCATCACTTTTCAAATCTGTTCCCATTGTCTGTGTTTAATAACAGGGGATGTGTTTATTAAATGGTGACTCTACCCCCACTCCACCGCCCCTCTGAGATTGTGGAGGTAAGTGAGTGAGGAGAGCCATGGGATCTTGCTGGGTTTTTTTTTGTTTCACTAACCTTTGCTTTATTTTAATCAATTTGCATTTCTCTCTCTCCCCCAAGGAGAATGGATTTGGAAGCTGCAGCTCTGACGATGCAGAGAGAGAAACGATTTGCTGCGAGGAATCCTCGGACAGGAGCTATAACCAGAGAGAAAGACAATAATAAGAACATATCCATGTCTTTGTCCCTCATTCTTCTACCCGGAGAAGGGACGTGTGGAACGTTCACACCGACGATTGGGGTCAGTGTCGGGGGGTTGGGGAATAGGGGTGTTACTCAGGGGGATCCAGGATGAGACACGGTGCTGCAGAGAGTCCAATATAATCCCATCGAGTCCAATCCCTCCACCTCTTCCTGCCCCTCTATCTCTGCTCCTCCCTCCATGTACCTCACTCTATCCCCACATTTTTCTTTCCACCCCCATCTCTCCGTGTCCTTTGTACCTCGGCCTATCTGAATTGTGACAAGTTTCACTTTTTATCTCTCCCGACAACTCTCTCTGTATCTTTCCTTCTGAAACTTTGTCACTCTGTTCTTTCCAATCTCCCACTCACCCCCCACACCCCCACTCACCATCAGCACCTCTATTGTTCTCCACATCTCACTTTGTCTCTCCGCCTCTTCCTGTCTCTGCCCATCTCTCTCTCTCTCTCTCTCTCTGTGTGGAGGGATGTGTAAAGGGAGCAGCCATTGCCAAGCACCCAGGCTGCACCATGACACTGAGTTTAATTCCAGCCCAGTGCCATCTCTCCCTCACTGTTGTGTGGGCTTGTGATAGAGAGGCCAGGAAAATACAGGGGACTGCTCGGGGCAATGAGACAGAGAGAGGGAATTACAGAGGGGGAATTAGAGAGAGAGAGAGAGAGGAGATTAGAGAGGGGGAATTATAGAGAGAGGGGAGTTAGACAGAGAGAGGGAATTACAGAAGGGGAATTAGAGAGAGAGAGGAGATTAGACAGGGGGAATTATAGAGAGGGGGGAGTTAGACAGAGGGGGAAATGACAAAGAGAGAGGGGGATTAGAGAGGGGGAATTAGAGAGCGAGAGAGAGAGGAGATTAAACAGGGGGAATTAGAGAGAGAGGGGGATTAGACAGGGGGAATTAGACAGAGAGGGGGAAATTAGACAGAGGGGAAATGAGAGAGACAGAGGAGGATTAGAGAGAGATAGGGGGAATTAGAGAGAGAGAGGAGATTATACAGGGGGAATTAGACAGAGAGGGGGAAATGACAGAGGCAGAGGAGGGATTAGAGAGTCAGGTGAATTGGACAGAGGGGGAAATTAGAGAGAGGGGGATTAGAGAGAGGGGGAAATTAGAAAGAGAGAGGGTAACTAAAGAGAGGATGTTAGACACTGGAAATTAGACAGAGAGGAAGGGGAGATAGACTGATAGAGAGAGACAGAGGAAAACAGGAGGAATTAGACAGAGAGTGGGAGGAATTAGACAGATAGAGGGGGAATTAGACAGCAAGAGAGGGAATTAGACAAGAGAGAGAGGAATTAGACAAGAGAGAGGGCGGGAAATTAGACAGAGAGGCGGGGGAATTAGACAGAGAGGGAGAGGAGGGAGGAATTAGAGATAGAGGGGGAATTAGAGAGAGGGGGGAATTAGACAAGAGAGAGAGGGAGGAATTAGACAGAGAGAGGGAGGAATTAGACAGAGAGAGAGGGAGGAAATAGAGAGAGGGAGGAATTATACAGAGAGAGAGGGGGAATTAGACAAGAGAGAGAGGGGGGAATGAGACAGATAGAGAGGGATGAATGTGAAACACAGAGCGAGAGGGGGAATTAGACAGAAAGGAGGGGGGGGGCAGAATTAGAAAAGAGAGAGAGGGCGGAATTAGACGAGAGAGAGGGGGAATTAGACAGTGAGAGAGGAATTAGACAGAGACAGATCGAGGAATTGGACAGAGAGATGGGGAGGAATTAGACAGAGGGAGAGGGAGGAATTGAACAGAGAGAGGGAGGAATTAGACAGAGAGAAGGGGCAATTAGACAGGGAGGAGGGGGAGAAGGACTGGAAGAGAGGGAGAGGAGAGAGAGGGGGAGTTAGACAGAGTGGGGGGGGTGGGGGTGACTAGACATAGATAGAGGGAAAAATTAGACAGAGAGAGAGGGGGAATTTGTCAGTGTGAGGTCATGCACTTTGGTAGGAAAAATATAGCATAGAATATTTTCTAAATGGGGGGAGAATTCAGAAAGCTGGAGAGCAAAGGGAATTGGGAGTCCTAGTCCAGGATTCTCTTAAGGTTAACTTGCAGCTTGAGTCAGTAGTTAGGAAAGTAAATGCAATATTGGCATTTATTTCAAGAGGAGAAGAATATAAAAGCGGGGATATGCTGCTGAGGCTTTATAAGGCTCTGGTCAGACCACATGTAGAATATTGTGAGTAATTTTGGGTCCCGTATCTCAGGAAGGATGTGCTGGCCCTGAAGGAGGGTCCAGAGGAGGTTCACGAGAACAATCCCAGGAATGAAAGGCTTAAGATATGAGGAACGTTTGAGGAATCTGGGTCTAAAGTTTAGAAGGATGAGGGGGGGATCTGATTGAAACTTACAGAATAATGAAAGATCTGGATAGAGTGGACGTGGGGAAGATGTTTCCATTAGTAGGAGAGACTAGGACCTGAGGGCACAGCTTCAGAGTAAAGGGAAGACCTTTTAGAACAGAGATGAGGAGAAACTTCTTTAGCCAGAGAGTGGTGAATCTATGGAATTCATTGCCACAGAAGGCTGTGGAGGCCAAGTCATTAATTCCAGGCCATTTATTAGTTTCAGGGTCTGTATTAATTCCAGGCCATGTGTTAGTTTCAAGGTCTGTATTAATTCCAGACCATGCGTTAGTTTCAGGGACTGTATTAATGCCAGACCATGTGTTAGTTTCAGGGACTGTATTAATTCCAGACCATGTGTTAGTTTCAGGGTCAGTATTAATTCCAGACCATGTGTTAGTGTCAGGGTCTGTATTAATTCCAGGCCATGTGTTAGTTTCAGGGTCTGTATTAATTCCAGACCATGTGTTAGTTTCAGGGTCAGTATTAAATCAAGACCATATTAATTCGAGACCATGTATTAATTTCAGGGTGTGTATTGATTCCAGACCATGTATTAGTTTCAGGGTCTGTATTAATTCCAGACCATGTGTTAGTTTCAGGGTCTGTATTATTTCCAGACCATGTATTAGTTTCAGGGTCTGTATTAATTCCAGACCCTTTGTTAGTTTCAGAGTCTGTAATAATTCCAGACCATGTATTAGTTGCAGGGTTTGTATTAATACCAGGCAATGTATTAGTTTCAGTGTCTGTATTAATTCTAGGTCATGTATTAGTTTCAGAGTCTGTACTAATTCCAGGCCATGTATTAGTTTCAGGATCTGTATTATTTCCAGACGATGTGTTACTTTCAGAGCCTGTATTAATTCCAGACCATGTCTTAGTTTCAGGGTCTGTAAAAATTCCAGACAATGTATTAGTTTCAGGGTCTGTATTAATTACAGACCAAGTATTAATTTCAAGGTCTGTATTAATTCCAGGCCATGTATTAGTTTCAGGGTCTGTATTAATTCCAGACCATGTATTAGTTTCAGGGACTGTATTAATTCCAGACCATGTGTTAGTTTCAGAGACTGTATTAATTCTAGACCATGTATTAGTTGCAGGTTTTGTATTAATTCCAGGCCATGTATTAGTTTCAGGGTCTGTATTAATTCCAGACCATGTGTTAGTTTCAGAGTCTGTATTAATACCAGACCATGTAATAGTTTCAGGGTCTGTATTAATTCCAGACCATGTATTAGTTTCAAGGTCTGTATTAATTCTAGGCCATGTATTAGTTTCAGTGTCTGTATTAATTCCAGACCATGTATTAGTTTCAGGGTCTGCATTAATTCCAGACCATGTGTTAGTTTCAGAGTCTGTATTACTACAATACCATGTGATAGTTTCAGGGTCTGTATTAATTCCAGACCATGTATTAGTTTCAAGGTCTGTATTAATTCTGGGCCATGTATTAGTTTCAGGGTCTGTATTAATTCCAGACCATGTATTAGTTTCAGGGTCTGTATTAATTCCAGACCAAGTATTAATTTCAAGATCTTAATTCCAGGACATGTATTAGTTTAAAGGTCTGTATTAATTGTAGGTCATGTATTATTTTCAGAGTCTGTACTAATTCCAGGCCATGTATTAGTTTCAGGATCTGTATTAATTCCAGACAATGTGTTAGTTTCAGAGTCTGTATTAATTCCAGGCCATGTATTAATTTCAGGGTCTGTATTAATTCCAGACCATGTGTTAGTTTCAGAGACTGTATTAATTCCAGACATGTATTAGTTGCAGGTTTTGTATTAATTCCAGGCCATCTATTAGTTTCAGGGTCTGTATTAATTCCAGACCATGTGTTATTTTCATTGTCTATGTTAATTCAACACCATTTATTAGTTTCAAGGTCTGTATTAATTCCAGACCATGTGTTAGTTTCAGAGTCTGTATTAATACTAGTCCATGTATTAGTTTCAGGGTCTGTATTAATTCCAGACCATGTATTAGTTTCAGGTTCTGTATTAATTCCAGACCATGTGTTAGTTTCAGAGACAGTAATAATTCCAGACCATGTATTAGTTGCAGGTTTTGTATTAATTCCAGATCATGTATTAGTTTCTGTGTCTGTATTAATTACAGACCATGTGTTAGTTTCATTGTCTATATTAATTCCACACCATGTATTAGTTTCAGGGTCTGTATTAATTCCAGACCATGTGTTAGTTTCAGAGTCTGTATTAATCCCAGTCCATGTAATAGTTTCAGGGTCTGTATTAATTCCAGACCATGTATTAGTTTCAAGGTCTGTATTAATTCTAGGCCATTTATTAGTTTCAGTGTGTGTATTAATTCCAGACCATGTATTAGTTTAAGGGTCTGTATTAATTCCAGACCATGTATTACTTTCAGGGTCTGTATTAATTCCAGACCATGTGTTAGTTTCAGAAACTGTATTAATTTTAGACCATGTATTAGTTGCAGGTTTTGTATTAATTCCAGATCATGTATTAGTTTCAGTGTCTGTATTAATTCCAGACCATGTGTTAGTTTCATTGTCTGTATTAATTCCACACCATGTATTAGTTTCAGGGTCTCTATTAATTCCAGACCATGTGTTAGTTTCAGTGTCTGTATTAATACCAGACCATGTAATAGTTTCAGGGTCTGTATTTATTCCAGACCATGTATTAGTTTCAAGGTCTGTATTAATTCTAGGCCATGTATTAGTTTCAGTGTCTGTATTAATTCCAGACCATGTATTAGTTTCAGTGTCTGTATTAATTCCAGACAATGTATTAGTTTCAGGGTCTGTATTAATTCCAGACCATGTATTAGTTTCCGGGCCTGTATTAATTCCAGACCAAGTATTCGTTTCAGGGTCTGTATTAC
The DNA here is from genome assembly GCF_017639515.1 of Carcharodon carcharias. Lineage (NCBI taxonomy): Eukaryota > Metazoa > Chordata > Chondrichthyes > Lamniformes > Lamnidae > Carcharodon > Carcharodon carcharias. The sequence continues at coordinate 118,208,164 of NC_054484.1, read as the reverse complement.
TTCCAGACCATGTGTTATTTTCAGGGTCTGTATTAATTCCACACCATGTATTATTTTCAGGGTCTGTATTAATTCCAGACCATGTGTTAGTTTCAGGGTCAGTATTAAATAAAGACCATATTAATTCTAGACCATGTATTAGTTTCAGGGTCTTTATTACTTCCAGGCCATGTGTTAGTTTCAGGGTCTGTATTAATTCCAGACCATGTATTAGTTTCAGGGTCTGTATTAATTAAAGACCAAGTATTAATTTCAAGGTCTGTATTAATTCCAGGCCATGTATTAGTTTCAGGGTCTGTATTAATTCCAGACCATGTATTAGTTTCAGGGTCTGTATTAATTCCAGACCATGTGTTAGTTTCATTGTCTATATTAATTCCACACCATTTATTAGTTTCAAAGTCTGTATTAATTCCAGACCATGTGTTGGTTTCAGAGTCTGTATTAATACCAGACCATGTAATAGTTTCAGGGTCTGTATTAATTCCAGACCATGTATTAGTTTCAAGGTCTGTATTAATTCTCGGCCATGTATTAGTTTCAGTGTCTGTATTAATTCCAGACCATGTGTTAGTTTCATTGTCTGTATTAATTCCACACCATGTATTAGTTTCAGGGTCTGTATTAATTCCAGACCATGTGTTAGTTTCAGAGTCTGTATTAATACGAGACCATGTAATAGTTTCAGGGTCTGTATTAATTCCAGACCACGTATTAGTTTCAAGGTCTGAGTTAATTCTAAGCCATGTATTAGTTTCAGTGTCTGTATTAATTCCAGACCATGTATTAGTTTCAGGATCTGTATTAATTCCACACCATGTATTAGTTTCAGGGTCTGTATTAATTCCAGACCATGTGTTAGTTTCAGGGTCTGTATTAATTCCAGACCATGCGTTAGTTTCAGGGTCTGTATTAATTACAGACCATGTGTTAGTTTCAGGGTCAGTATTAAATCAAGACCATATTAATTCCAGACCATGTATTAGTTTCAGGGTCTGTATTAATTCCACACCATGTATTAGTTTCAGGGTCTGTATTAATTCCAGGCCATGTATTAATTTCAGGGTCTGTATTAATTCCAGACCATGTATTAGTTTCAGGGTCTGTATTAATTCCAGACCATGTGTTAGTTTCAGAGACTGTATTAATTCCAGACCATGTATTAGTTGCAGGTTTTGTATTAATTCCAGGCCATGTATTAGTTTCAGGGTCTGTATTAATTCCAGACCATGTGTTAGTTTCATTTTCTATATTAATTCAACACCATGTGTTAGTTTCAGGGTCTGTATTAATTCCAGACCATGTGTTAGTTTCAGAATCTGTATTAATACCAGTCCATGTAATAGTTTCAGGGTCTGTATTAATTCCATACCATGTATTAGTTTCAACGTCTGTATTAATTCTAGGCCATTTATTAGTTTCAGTGTCTGTATTAATTCCAGACCATGTATTAGTTTCAGGGTCTGTTTGAATTCCAGACCATGTGTTAGTTTCAGGGTCAGTATTAATTCAAGACCATATTAATTCGAGACCATGTATTAGTTTCAGGGTTTGTATTAATTCCAGACCATGTATTAGTTTCAGAGTCTGTATTAATACCAGACCATGTAATAGTTTCAGGGTCTGTATTAATTCCAGACCACGTATTAGTTTCAAGGTCTGTGTTAATTCTAGGCCATGTATTATTTTCAGTGTCTGTATTAATTCCAGACCATGTATTAGTTTCAGTGTCTGTATTAATTCCAGACCATGTATTATTTTCAAGGTCTGTATTAATTCTAGGCCTTGTAATAGTTTCAGTGTCTGTATTAATTCCAGACCATGTGTTAGTTTCATTGTCTGTATTAATTCCACACCATGTATTAGTTTCAGGGTCTGTATTAATTCCAGACCATGTGTTAGTTTCAGAGTCTGTATTAATACCAGACCATGTAATAGTTTCAGGGTCTGTATTAATTCCGGACCATGTATTAGTTTCAAGGTCTGTGTTAATTCTAGGCCATGTATTAGTTTCAGTGTCTGTATTAATTCCAGACCATGTATTAGTTGCAGGGTCTGTATTAATTCCAAACCATGGATTAGTTTCAGGGTCTGTATTAATTCCAGGCCATGTGTTAGTTTCAGGGTCTGTATTAATTCCAGACCATGTGTTAGTTTCAGGGTCAGTATTAAATCAAGACCATATTAATTCCAGACCATGTATTAGTTTCAGGGTCTGTATTAATTCCAGACCATGTGTTAGTTTCTGGGTCAGTATTAAATAAAGACCATATTAATTCTAGACCATGTATTAGTTTCAGGGTCTTTATTACTTCCAGGCCATGTGTTAGTTTCAGGGTCTGTATTAATTCCAGACCATGTATTAGTTTCAGGGTCTGTATTAATTAAAGACCAAGTATTAATTTCAAGGTCTGTATTAATTCCAGGCCATGTATTAGTTTCAGGGTCTGTATTATTTCCAGACCATGTATTAGTTTCAGGGTCTGTATTAATTCCAGACCATGTGTTAGCTTCATTGTCTATATTAATTCCACACAATGTATTAGTTTCAAAGTCTCTATTAATTCCAGACCATGTGTTGGTTTCAGAGTCTGTATTAATACCAGAACATGTAATAGTTTCAGGGTCTGTATTAATTCCAGACCATGTATTAGTTTCAAGGTCTGTATTAATTCTCGGCCATGTATTAGTTTCAGTGTCTGTATTAATTCCTGACCATGTGTTAGTTTCATTGTCTGTATTAATTCCACACCATGTATTAGTTTCAGGGTCTGTATTAATTCCAGACCATGTGTTAGTTTCAGAGTCTGTATTAATACCAGACCATGTAATAGTTTCAGGGTCTGTATTAATTCCAGACCCCGTATTAGTTTCAAGGTCTGTGTTAATTCTAGGCCATGTATTACTTTCAGTGTCTGTATTAATTCCAGACCATGTATTAGTTTCAGTGTCTGTATTAATTCCACACCATGTATTAGTTTCAGGGTCTGTATTAATTCCAGACCATGTGTTAGTTTCAGGGTCTGTATTAATTCCAGACCATGGATAAGTTTCAGGGTCTGTATTAATTAAAGACCATGTGTTAGTTTCAGGGTCAGTATTAAATCAAGACCATATTAATTCCAGACCATGTATTAGTTTCAGGGTCTGTATTAATTCCACACCATGTATTAGTTTCAGGGTCTGTATTAATTCCAGGCCATGTATTAATTTCAGGGTCTGTATTAATTCCAGACCATGTATTAGTTTCAGGGTCTGTATTAATTCCAGACCATGTGTTAGTTTCAGAGACTGCATTAATTCCAGACCATGTATTAGTTGCAGGTTTTGTATTAATTCCAGGCCATGTATTAGTTTCAGGGTCTGTATTAATTCCAGACCATGTGTTAGTTTCATTTTCTATATTAATTCAACACCATGTGTTAGTTTCAGGGTCTGTATTAATTCCAGACCATGTGTTAGTTTCAGAGTCTGTATTAATACCAGTCCATGTAATAGTTTCAGGGTCTGTATTAATTCCAGACCATGTATTAGTTTCAACGTCTGTATTAATTCTAGGCCATTTATTAGTTTCACTGTCTGTATTAATTCCAGACCATGTATTAGTTTCAGGGTCTGTTTGAATTCCAGACCATGTGTTAGTTTCAGGGTCAGTATTAAATCAAGACCATATTAATTCGAGACCATGTATTAGTTTCAGGGTTTGTATTAATTCCAGACCATGTATTAGTTTCAGGCTCTGTATTAATTCTAGGTCATGTATTAGTTTCAGAGTCTGTACTAATTCCATGCCATGTATTAGTTTCAGGATCTTTATTAATTCCAGAAGATGTGTTAGTTTCAGAGTCTGTATTAATTCCAGACCATGTATTAGTTTCAGGGTCTGTATTAATTCCAGACAATGTATTAGTTTCAGGGTCTGTATTAATTACTGACCAAGTATTAATTTCAAGGTCTGTATTAATTCCAGGCCATGTATTAGTTTCAGGGTCTGTATTAATTCCAGACCATGTATTAGTTTCAGGGTCTGTATTAATTCCAGACCATGTGTTAGTTTCATTGTCTATATTAATTCCACACCATGTATTAGTTTCAAAGTCTGTATTAATTCCAGACCATGTGTTGGTTTCAGAGTCTGTATTAATACCAGACCATGTAATAGTTTCAGGGTCTGTATTAATTCCAGACCATGTATTATTTTCAAGGTCTGTATTAATTCTAGGCCTTGTAATAGTTTCAGTGTCTGTATTAATTCCAGACCATGTGTTAGTTTCATTGTCTGTATTAATTCCACACCATGTATTAGTTTCAGGGTCTGTATTAATTCCAGACCATGTGTTAGTTTCAGAGTCTGTATTAATACCAGACCATGTAATAGTTTCAGGGTCTGTATTAATTCCGGACCATGTATTAGTTTCAAGGTCTGTGTTAATTCTAGGCCATGTATTATTTTCAGTGTCTGTATTAATTCCAGACCATTTATTAGTTGCAGGGTCTGTATTAATTCCAAACCATGGATTAGTTTCAGGGTCTGTATTAATTCCAGGCCATGTGTTAGTTTCAGGGTCTGTATTAATTCCAGACCATGTGTTAGTTTCAGGGTCAGTATTAAATCAAGACCATATTAATTCCAGACCATGTATTAGTTTCAGGGTCTGTATTAATTCCAGACCATGTGTTAGTTTCTGGGTCAGTATTAAATAAAGACCATATTAATTCTAGACCATGTATTAGTTTCAGGGTCTTTATTACTTCCAGGCCATGTGTTAGTTTCAGGGTCTGTATTAATTCCAGACCATGTATTAGTTTCAGGGTCTGTATTAATTAAAGACCAAGTATTAATTTCAAGGTCTGTATTAATTCCAGGCCATGTATTAGTTTCAGGGTCTGTATTATTTCCAGACCATGTATTAGTTTCAGGGTCTGTATTAATTCCAGACCATGTGTTAGTTTCATTGTCTATATTAATTCCACACCATGTATTAGTTTCAAAGTCTCTATTAATTCCAGACCATGTGTTGGTTTCAGAGTCTGTATTAATACCAGAACATGTAATAGTTTCAGGGTCTGTATTAATTCCAGACCATGTATTAGTTTCAAGGTCTGTATTAATTCTCGGCCATGTATTAGTTTCAGTGTCTGTATTAATTCCTGACCATGTGTTAGTTTCATTGTCTGTATTAATTCCACACCATGTATTAGTTTCAGGGTCTGTATTAATTCCAGACCATGTGTTAGTTTCAGAGTCTGTATTAATACCAGACCATGTAATAGTTTCAGGGTCTGTATTAATTCCAGACCCCGTATTAGTTTCAAGGTCTGTGTTAATTCTAGGCCATGTATTACTTTCAGTGTCTGTATTAATTCCAGACCATGTATTAGTTTCAGTGTCTGTGTTAATTCCACACCATGTATTAGTTTCAGGGTCTGTATTAATTCCAGACCATGTGTTAGTTTCAGGGTCTGTATTAATTCCAGACCATGGGTTAGTTTCAGGGTCTGTATTAATTACAGACCATGTGTTAGTTTCAGGGTCAGTATTAAATCAAGACCATATTAATTCCAGACCATGGATTAGTTCCAAGGTCTGTATTAATTCCACACCATGTATTAGTTTCAGGGTCTGTATTAATTCCAGGCCATGTATTAATTTCAGGGTCTGTATTAATTCCAGACCATGTATTAGTTTCAGGGTCTGTATTAATTCCAGACCATGTGTTAGTTGCAGGTTTTGTATTAATTCCAGGCCATGTATTAGTTTCAGGGTCTGTATTAATTCCAGACCATGTGTTAGTTTCAGAGTCTGTATTAATACCAGTCCATGTAATAGTTTCAGGGTCTGTATTAATTCCAGACCATGTATTAGTTTCAACGTCTGTATTAATTCTAGGCCATTTATTAGTTTCACTGTCTGTATTAATTCCAGACCATGTATTAGTTTCAGGGTCTGTTTGAATTCCAGACCATGTGTTAGTTTCAGGGTCAGTATTAAATCAAGACCATATTAATTCGAGACCATGTATTAGTTTCAGGGTTTGTATTAATTCCAGACCATGTATTAGTTTCAGGCTCTGTATTAATTCTAGGTCATGTATTAGTTTCAGAGTCTGTACTAATTCCATGCCATGTATTAGTTTCAGGATCTTTATTAATTCCAGAAGATGTGTTAGTTTCAGAGTCTGTATTAATTCCAGACCATGTATTAGTTTCAGGGTCTGTATTAATTCCAGACAATGTATTAGTTTCAGGGTCTGTATTAATTACTGACCAAGTATTAATTTCAAGGTCTGTATTAATTCCAGGCCATGTATTAGTTTCAGGGTCTGTATTAATTCCAGACCATGTATTAGTTTCAGGGTCTGTATTAATTCCAGACCATGTGTTGGTTTCAGAGTCTGTATTAATACCAGAACATGTAATAGTTTCAGGGTCTGTATTAATTCCAGACCATGTATTAGTTTCAAGGTCTGTATTAATTCTCGGCCATGTATTAGTTTCAGTGTCTGTATTAATTCCTGACCATGTGTTAGTTTCATTGTCTGTATTAATTCCACACCATGTATTAGTTTCAGGGTCTGTATTAATTCCAGACCATGTGTTAGTTTCAGAGTCTGTATTAATACCAGACCATGTAATAGTTTCAGGGTCTGTATTAATTCCAGACCCCGTATTAGTTTCAAGGTCTGTGTTAATTCTAGGCCATATATTACTTTCAGTGTCTGTATTAATTCCAGACCATGTATTAGTTTCAGTGTCTGTATTAATTCCACACCATGTATTAGTTTCAGGGTCTGTATTAATTCCAGACCATGTGTTAGTTTCAGGGTCTGTATTAATTCCAGACCATGGGTTAGTTTCAGGGTCTGTATTAATTACAGACCATGTGTTAGTTTCAGGGTCAGTATTAAATCAAGACCATATTAATTCCAGACCATGTATTAGTTTCAGGGCCTGTATTAATTCCACACCATGTATTAGTTTCAGGGTCTGTATTAATTCCAGGCCATGTATTAATTTCAGGGTCTGTATTAATTCCAGACCATGTATTAGTTTCAGGGTCTGTATTAATTCCAGACCATGTGTTAGTTTCAGAGACTGTATTAATTCCAGACCATGTATTAGTTGCAGGTTTTGTATTAATTCCAGGCCATGTATTAGTTTCAGGGTCTGTATTAATTCCAGACCATGTGTTAGTTTCATTTTCTATATTAATTCAACACCATGTGTTAGTTTCAGGGTCTGTATTAATTCCAGACCATGTGTTAGTTTCAGAGTCTGTATTAATACCAGTCCATGTAATAGTTTCAGGGTCTGTATTAATTCCAGACCATGTATTAGTTTCAACGTCTGTATTAATTCTAGGCCATTTATTAGTTTCACTGTCTGTATTAATTCCAGACCATGTATTAGTTTCAGGGTCTGTTTGAATTCCAGACCATGTGTTAGTTTCAGGGTCAGTATTAAATCAAGACCATATTAATTCGAGACCATGTATTAGTTTCAGGGTTTGTATTAATTCCAGACCATGTATTAGTTTCAGGCTCTGTATTAATTCTAGGTCATGTATTAGTTTCAGAGTCTGTACTAATTCCATGCCATGTATTAGTTTCAGGATCTTTATTAATTCCAGAAGATGTGTTAGTTTCAGAGTCTGTATTAATTCCAGACCATGTATTAGTTTCAGGGTCTGTATTAATTCCAGACAATGTATTAGTTTCAGGGTCTGTATTAATTACTGACCAAATATTAATTTCAAGGTCTGTATTAATTCCAGGCCATGTATTAGTTTCAGGGTCTGTATTAATTCCAGACCATGTATTAGTTTCAGGGTCTGTATTAATTCCAGACCATGTGTTAGTTTCATTGTCTATATTAATTCCACACCATGTATTAGTTTCAAAGTCTGTATTAATTCCAGACCATGTGTTGGTTTCAGAGTCTGTATTAATACCAGACCATGTAATAGTTTCAGGGTCTGTATTAATTCCAGACCATGTATTATTTTCAAGGTCTGCATTAATTCTAGGCCTTGTAATAGTTTCAGTGTCTGTATTAATTCCAGACCATGTGTTAGTTTCATTGTCTGTATTAATTCCACACCATGTATTAGTTTCAGGGTCTGTATTAATTCCAGACCATGTGTTAGTTTCAGAGTCTGTATTAATACCAGACCATGTAATAGTTTCAGGGTCTGTACTAATTCCGGACCATGTATTAGTTTCAAGGTCTGTGTTAATTCTAGGCCATGTATTAGTTTCAGTGTCTGTATTAATTCCAGACCATGTATTAGTTGCAGGGTCTGTATTAATTCCACACCATGGATTAGTTTCAGGGTCTGTATTAATTCCAGGCCATGTGTTAGTTTCAGGGAGTGTATTAATTCCAGACCAAGTGTTAGTTTCAGGGTCAGTATTAAATCAAGACCATATTAATTCCAGACCATGTATTAGTTTCAGGGTCTGTATTAATTCCAGACCATGTGTTAGTTTCAGGGTCAGTATTAAATAAAGACCATATTAATTCTAGACCATGTATTAGTTTCTGGGTCTTTATTACTTCCAGGCCATGTGTTAGTTTCAGGGTCTGTATTAATTCCAGACCATGTATTAGTTTCAGGGTCTGTATTAATTAAAGACCAAGTATTAATTTCAAGGTCTGTATTAATTCCAGGCCATGTATTAGTTTCAGGGTCTGTATTAATTCCAGACCATGTATTAGTTTCATTGTCTATATTAATTCCACACCATGTATTAGTTTCAAAGTCTCTATTAATTCCAGACCATGTGTTGGTTTCAGAGTCTGTATTAATACCAGACCATGTAATAGTTTCAGGGTCTGTATTAAATCCAGACCATGTATTAGTTTCAAGTTCTGTATTAATTCTCGGCCATGTATTAGTTTCAGTGTCTGTATTAATTCCAGACCATGTGTTATTTTCATTGTCTGTATTAATTCCACACCATGTATTAGTTTCAGGGTCTGTATTAATTCCAGACCATGTGTTAGTTTCAGAGTCTGTATTAATACCAGACCATGTAATAGTTTCAGGGTCTGTATTAATTCCAGACCCCGTATTAGTTTCAAGGTCTGTGTTAATTCTAGGCCATGTATTACTTTCAGTGTCTGTATTAATTCCAGACCATGTATTAGTTTCAGGGTCTGTATTAATTCCACACCATGTATTAGTTTCAGGGTCTGTATTAATTCCAGACCATGTGTTAGTTTCAGGGTCTGTATTAATTCCAGACCATGGGTTAGTTTCAGGGTCTGTATTAATTACAGACCATGTGTTAGTTTCAGGGTCAGTATTAAATCAAGACCATATTAATTCCAGACCATGTATTAGTTTCAGGGTCTGTATTAATTCCACACCATGTATTAGTTTCAGGGTCTGTATTAATTCCAGGCCATGTATTAATTTCAGGGTCTGTATTAATTCCAGACCATGTATTAGTTTCAGGGTCTGTATTAATTCCAGACCATGTGTTAGTTTCAGAGACTGTATTAATTCCAGACCATGTATTAGTTGCAGGTTTTGTATTAATTCCAGGCCATGTATTAGTTTCAGGGTCTGTATTAATTCCAGACCAAGTGTTAGTTTCATTGTTTATATTAATTCAACACCATGTGTTAGTTTCAGAGTCTGTATTAATACCAGTCCATGTAATAGTTTCAGGGTCTGTATTAATTCCAGACCATGTATTAGTTTCAACGTCTGTATTAATTCTAGGCCATTTATTAGTTTCACTGTCTGTATTAATTCCAGACCACGTATTAGTTTCAGGGTCTGTTTGAATTCCAGATCATGTGTTAGTTTCAGGGTCAGTATTAAATCAAGACCATATTAATTCGAGACCATGTATTAGTTTCAGGGTTTGTATTAATTCCAGACCACGTATTACTTTCAGGCTCTGTATTAATTCTAAGTCATGTATTAGTTTCAGAGTCTGTACTAATTCCATGCCATGTATTAGTTTCAGGATCTTTATTAATTCCAGAAGATGTGTTAGTTTCAGAGTCTGTATTAATTCCAGACCTTGTATTAGTTTCAGGGTCTGTATTAATTCCAGACAATGTATTAGTTTCAGGGTCTGTATTAATTACTGACCAAGTATTAATTTCAAGGTCTGTATTAATTCCAGGCCATGTATTAGTTTCAGGGTCTGTATTAATTCCAGACCATGTATTAGTTTCAGGGTCTGTATTAATTCCACACCATGTATTAGTTTCAGGGTCTGTATTAATACTAGGCCATGTATTAATTTCAGTGTCTGTATTAATTTCAGACCATGTATTAGTTTCAGGGTCTGTATTAATTCCAGACCATGTGTTAGTTTCAGAGACTGTATTAATTCCAGACCATGTATTAGTTGCAGGTTTTGTATTAATTCCAGGCCATGTATTAGTTTCAGGGTCTGTATTAATTCCAGACCATGTGTTAGTTTCATTTTCTATATTAATTCAACACCATGTGTTAGTTTCAGGGTCTGTATTAATTCCAGACCACGTATTAGTTTCAAGGTCTGTGTTAATTCTAGGCCATGTATTATTTTCAGTGTCTGTATTAATTCCAGACCATGTATTAGTTTCAGTGTCTGTATTAATTCCACACCATGTATTAGTTTCAGGGTCTGTATTAATTCCAGACCATGTGTTAGTTTCAGGGTCTGTATTAATTCCAGGCCATGTGTTAGTTTCAGGGTCTGTATTAATTCCAGACCATGTGTTAGTTTCAGGGTCAGTATTAAATCAAGACCATATTAATTCCAGACCATGTATTAGTTTCAGGGTCAGTATTAAATCAAGACCATATTAATTCGAGACCATGTATTAGTTTCAGGGTGTGTATTAATTCCAGACCATGTATTAGTTTCAGGGTCTGTATTAATTCTAGGTCATGTATTAGTTTCAGAGTCTGTACTAATTCCAGGCCATGTATTAGTTTCAGGATCTGTATTAATTCCAGACGATGTGTTAGTTTCAGAGTCTGTATTAATTCCAGACCATGTATTAGTTTCAGGGTCTGTATTAATTCCAGACAATGTATTAGTTTCAGGGTCTGTATTAATTACAGACCAAGTATTAATTTCAAGGTCTGTGTTAATTCCAGGCCATGTATTAGTTTCAGAGTCTGTATTAATTCCAGACCATGTATTAGTTTCAGGGTCTGTATTAATTCCAGACCATGTGTTAGTTTCATTGTCTATATTAATTCCACAGCATGTATTAGTTTCAAAGTCTCTATTAATTCCAGACCATGTGTTGGTTTCAGAGTCTGTATTAATACCAGACCATGTAATAGTTTCAGGGTCTGTATTAATTCCAGACCATGTATTATTTTCAAGGTCTGTATTAATTCTAGGCCTTGTAATAGTTTCAGTGTCTGTATTAATTCCAGACCATGTGTTAGTTTCATTGTCTGTATTAATTCCACACCATGTATTAGTTTCAGGGTCTGTATTAATTCCAGACCATGTGTTAGTTTCAGAGTCTGTATTAATACCAGACCATGTAATAGTTTCAGGGTCTGTATTAATTCCGGACCATGTATTAGTTTCAAGGTCTGTGTTAATTCTAGGCCATGTATTAGTTTCAGTGTCTGTATTAATTCCAGACCATGTATTAGTTGCAGGGTCTGTATTAATTCCAAACCATGGATTAGTTTCAGGGTCTGTATTAATTCCAGGCCATGTGTTAGTTTCAGGGTCTGTATTAATTCCAGACCATGTGTTAGTTTCAGGGTCAGTATTAAATCCAGACCATGTATTAGTTGCAGGGTCTGTATTAATTCCAAACCATGGATTAGTTTCAGGGTCTGTATTAATTCCAGGCCATGTGTTAGTTTCAGGGTCTGTATTAATTCCAGACCATGTGTTAGTTTCAAGGTCTGTATTAATTCTAGGCCATGTATTAGTTTCAGTGTCTGTATTAATTCCAGACCATGTATTAGTTGCAGGGTCTGTATTAATTCCAAACCATGGATTAGTTTCAGGGTCTGTATTAATTCCAGGCCATGTGTTAGTTTCAGGGTCTGTATTAATTCCAGACCATGTGTTAGTTTCAGGGTCAGTATTAAATCAAGACCATATTAATTCCAGACCATGTATTAGTTTCAGGGTCTGTATTCATTCCAGACCATGTGTTAGTTTCAGGGTCAGTATTAAATAAAGACCATATTAATTCTAGACCATGTATTAGTTTCAGGGTCTTTATTACTTCCAGGCCATGTGTTAGTTTCAGGGTCTGTATTAATTCCAGACCATGTATTAGTTTCAGGGTCTGTATTAATTAAAGACCAAGTATTAATTTCAAGGTCTGTATTAATTCCAGGCCATGTATTAGTTTCAGGGACTGTATTATTTCCAGACCATGTATTAGTTTCAGGGTCTGTATTAATTCCAGACCATGTGTTAGTTTCATTGTCTATATTAATTCCACACCATGTATTAGTTTCAAAGTCTCTATTAATTCCAGACCATGTGTTGGTTTCAGAGTCTGTATTAATACCAGAACATGTAATAGTTTCAGGGTCTGTATTAATTCCAGACCATGTATTAGTTTCAAGGTCTGTATTAATTCTCGGCCATGTATTAGTTTCAGTGTCTGTATTAATTCCTGACCATGTGTTAGTTTCATTGTCTGTATTAATTCCACACCATGTATTAGTTTCAGGGTCTGTATTAATTCCAGACCATGGGTTAGTTTCAGGGTCTGTATTAATTACAGACCATGTGTTAGTTTCAGGGTCAGTATTAAATCAAGACCATATTAATTCCAGACCATGTATTAGTTTCAGGGTCTGTATTAATTCCACATCATGTATTAGTTTCAGGGTCTGTATTAATTCCAGGCCATGTATTAATTTCAGGGTCTGTATTAATTCCAGACCATGTATTAGTTTCAGGGTCTGTATTAATTCCAGACCATGTGTTAGTTTGAGAGACTGTATTAATTCCAGACCACGTATTAGTTGGAGGTTTTGTATTAATTCCAGACCATGTATTAGTTTCAGGGTCTGTATTAATTCCAGACCATGTGTTAGTTTCATTTTCTATATTAATTCAACACCATGTGTTAGTTTCAGGGTCTGTATTAATTCCAGACCATGTGTTAGTTTCAGAGTCTGTATTAATACCAGTCCATGTAATAGTTTCAGGGTCTGTATTAATTCCAGACCATGTATTAGTTTCAATGTCTGTATTAATTCTAGGCCATTTATTAGTTTCACTGTCTGTATTAATTCCAGACCATGTATTAGTTTCAGGGTCTGTTTGAATTCCAGACCATGTGTTAGTTTCAGGGTCAGTATTAAATCAAGACCATATTAATTCGAGACCATGTATTAGTTTCAGGGTTTGTATTAATTCCAGACCATGTATTAGTTTCAGGCTCTGTATTAATTCTAGGTCATGTATTAGTTTCAGAGTCTGTACTAATTCCATGCCATGTATTAGTTTCAGGATCTTTATTAATTCCAGAAGATGTGTTAGTTTCAGAGTCTGTATTAATTCCAGACCATGTATTAGTTTCAGGGTCTGTATTAATTCCAGACAATGTATTAGTTTCAGGGTCTGTATTAATTACTGACCAAGTATTAATTTCAAGGTCTGTATTTATTCCAGGCCATGTATTAGTTTCAGGGCCTGTATTAATTCCAGACCATGTATTAGTTTCAGGGTCTGTATTAATTCCAGACCATGTGTTAGTTTCATTGTCTATATTAATTCCACAGCATGTATTAGTTTCAAAGTCTGTATTAATTCCAGACCATGTGTTGGTTTCAGAGTCTGTATTAATACCAGACCATGTAATAGTTTCAGGGTCTGTATTAATTCCAGACCATGTATTATTTTCAAGGTCTGTATTAATTCTAGGCCTTGTAATAGTTTCAGTGTCTGTATTAATTCCAGACCATGTATTAGTTTCAGGGTCTGTATTAATTCCAGACCATGTGTTAGTTTCAGAGTCTGTATTAATACCAGACCATGTAATAGTTTCAGGGTCTGTTTTAATTCCGGACCATGTATTAGTTTCAAGGTCTGTGTTAATTCTAGGCCATGTATTAGTTTCAGTGTCTGTATTAATTCCAGACCATGTATTAGTTGCAGGGTCTGTATTAATTCCACACCATGGATTAGTTTCAGGGTCTGTATTAATTCCAGGCCATGTGTTAGTTTCAGGGTCTGTATTAATTCCAGACCAAGTGTTAGTTTCAGGGTCAGTATTAAATCAAGACCATATTAATTCCAGACCATGTATTAGTTTCAGGGTCTGTATTAATTCCAGACCATGTGTTAGTTTCAGGGTCAGTATTAAATAAAGACCATATTAATTCTAGACCATGTATTAGTTTCTGGGTCTTTATTACTTCCAGGCCATGTGTTAGTTTCAGGGTCTGTATTAATTCCAGACCATGTATTAGTTTCAGGGTCTGTATTAATTAAAGACCAAGTATTAATTTCAAGGTCTGTATTAATTCCAGGCCATGTATTAGTTTCAGGGTCTGTATTAATTCCAGACCATGTGTTAGTTTCATTGTCTATATTAATTCCACACCATGTATTAGTTTCAAAGTCTCTATTAATTCCAGACCATGTGTTGGTTTCAGAGTCTGTATTAATACCAGACCATGTAATAGTTTCAGGGTCTGTATTAATTCCAGACCATGTATTAGTTTCAAGGTCTGTATTAATTCTCGGCCATGTATTAGTTTCAGTGTCTGTATTAATTCCAGACCATGTGTTAGTTTCATTGTCTGTATTAATTCCACACCATGTATTAGTTTCAGGGTCTGTATTAATTCCAGACCATGTGTTAGTTTCAGAGTCTGTATTAATACCAGACCATGTAATAGTTTCAGGGTCTGTATTAATTCCAGACCACGTATTAGTTTCAAGGTCTGTGTTAATTCTAGGCCATGTATTAGTTTCAGTGTCTGTATTAATTCCACACCATGTATTAGTTTCAGGGTCTGTATTAATTCCAGACCATGTGTTAGTTTCATTGTCTGTATTAATTCCAGACCATGCGTTAGTTTCAGGGTCTGTATTAATTACAGACCATGTGTTAGTTTCAGGGTCAGTATTAAATCAAGACCATATTAATTCCAGACCATGTATTAGTTTCAGGGTCTGTATTAATTCCACACCATGTATTAGTTTCAGGGTCTGTATTAATTCCAGGCCATGTATTAATTTCAGGGTCTGTATTAATTCCAGACCATGTATTATTTTCAGGGTCTGTATTAATTCCAGACCATGTGTTAGTTTCAGAGACTGTATTAATTCCAGACCATGTATTAGTTGCAGGTTTTGTATTAATTCCAGGCCATGTATTAGTTTCAGGGTCTGTATTAATTCCAGACCAAGTGTTAGTTTCATTGTCTATATTAATTCAACACCATGTGTTAGTTTCAGGGTCTGTATTAATTCCAGACCATGTGTTAGTTTCAGAGTCTGTATTAATACCAGTCCATGTAATAGTTTCAGGGTCTGTATTAATTCCAGACCATGTATTAGTTTCAACGTCTGTATTAATTCTAGGCCATTTATTAGTTTCACTGTCTGTATTAATTCCAGACCATGTATTAGTTTCAGGGTCTGTTTGAATTCCAGATCATGTGTTAGTTTCAGGGTCAGTATTAAATCAAGACCATATTAATTCGAGACCATGTATTAGTTTCAGGGTTTGTATTAATTCCAGACCATGTATTAGTTTCAGGCTCTGTATTAATTTTAGGTCATGTATTAGTTTCAGAGTCTGTACTAATTCCATGCCATGTATTAGTTTCAGGATCTTTATTAATTCCAGAAGATGTGTTAGTTTCAGAGTCTGTATTAATTCCAGACCATGTATTAGTTTCAGGGTCTGTATTAATTCCAGACAATGTATTAGTTTCAGGGTCTGTATTAATTACTGACCAAGTATTAATTTCAAGGTCTGTATTAATTCCAGGCCATGTATTAGTTTCAGGGTCTGTATTAATTCCAGACCATGTATTAGTTTCAGGGTCTGTATTAATTCCAGGCCATGTGTTAGTTTCATTGTCTATATTAATTCCACACCATGTATTAGTTTCAAAGTCTGTATTAATTCCAGACCATGTGTTGGTTTCAGAGTCTGTATTAATACCAGACCATGTAATAGTTTCAGGGTCTGTATTAATTCCAGACCATGTATTATTTTCAAGGTCTGTATTAATTCTAGGCCTTGTAATAGTTTCAGTGTCTGTATTAATTCCAGACCATGTGTTAGTTTCATTGTCTGTATTAATTCCACACCATGTATTAGTTTTAGTGTCTGTATTAATTCCAGACCATGTGTTAGTTTCAGAGTCTGTATTAATACCAGACCATGTAATAGTTTCAGGGTCTGTATTAATTCCAGACCATGTGTTAGTTTCAAGGTCTGTGTTAATTCTAGGCCATGTATTAGTTTCAGTGTCTGTATTAATTCCAGACCATGTATTAGTTGCAGGGTCTGTATTAATTCCAAACCATGGTTTAGTTTCAGGGTCTATATTAATTCCAGGCCATGTGTTAGTTTCAGGGTCTGTATTAATTCCAGACCAAGTGTTAGTTTCAGGGTCAGTATTAAATCAAGACCATATTAATTCCAGACCATGTATTAGTTTCAGGGTCTGTATTAATTCCAGACCATTTGTTAGTTTCAGGGTCAGTATTAAATAAAGACCATATTAATTCTAGACCATGTATTAGTTTCAGGGTCTTTATTACTTCCAGGCCATGTGTTAGTTTCAGGGTCTGTATTAATTCCAGACCATGTATTAGTTTCAGGGTCTGTATTAATTAAAGACCAAGTATTAATTTCAAGGTCTGTATTAATTCCAGACCATGTATTAGTTTCAGGGTCTGTATTAATTCCAGACCATGTGTTAGTTTCAGAGACTGTATTAATTCCAGACCATGTATTAGTTGCAGGTTTTGTATTAATTCCAGGCCATGTATTAGTTTCAGGGTCTGTATTAATTCCAGACCATGTGTTAGTTTCATTTTCTATATTAATTCAACACCATGTGTTAGTTTCAGGGTCTGTATTTATTCCAGACCATGTGTTAGTTTCAGAGTCTGTATTAATACCAGTCCATGTAATAGTTTCAGGGTCTGTATTAATTCCATACCATGTATTAGTTTCAACGTCTGTATTAATTCTAGGCCATTTATTAGTTTCACTGTCTGTATTAATTCCAGACCATGTATTAGTTTCAGGGTCTGTTTGAATTCCAGACCATGTGTTAGTTTCAGGGTCAGTATTAAATCAAGACCATTTTAATTCGAGACCATGTATTAGTTTCAGGGTTTGTATTAATTCCAGACCATGTATTAGTTTCAGGCTCTGTATTAATTCTAGGTCATGTATTAGTTTCAGAGTCTGTACTAATTCCATGCCATGTATTAGTTTCAGGATCTTTATTAATTCCAGAAGATGTGTTAGTTTCAGAGTCTGTATTAATTCCAGACCATGTATTAGTTTCAGGGTCTGTATTAATTCCAGACAATGTATTAGTTTCAGGGTCTGTATTAATTACTGACCAAGTATTAATTTCAAGGTCTGTATTAATTCCAGGCCATGTATTAGTTTCAGGGTCTGTATTAATTCCAGACCATGTATTAGTTTCAGGGTCTGTATTAATTCCAGACCATGTGTTAGTTTCATTGTCTATATTAATTCCACACCATGTATTAGTTTCAAAGTCTGTATTAATTCCAGACCATGTGTTGGTTTCAGAGTCTGTATTAATACCAGACCATGTAATAGTTTCAGGGTCTGTATTAATTCCAGACCATGTATTATTTTCAAGGTCTGTATTAATTCAAGGCCTTGTAATAGTTTCAGTGTCTGTATTAATTCCAGACCATGTGTTAGTTTCATTGTCTGTATTAATTCCACACCATGTATTAGTTTCAGGGTCTGTATTAATTCCAGACCATGTGTTAGTTTCAGAGTCTGTATTAATACCAGACCATGTAATAGTTTCAGGGTCTGTATTAATTCCAGACCATGTATTAGTTGCAGGGTCTGTATTAATTCCACACCATGGATTAGTTTCAGTGTGTGTATTAATTCCAGGCCATGTGTTAGTTTCAGGGTCTGTATTAATTCCAGACCATGTGTTAGTTTCAGGGTCAGTATTAAATCAAGACCATATTAATTCCAGACCATGTATTAGTTTCAGGGTCTGTATTAATTCCACACCATGTATTAGTTTCAGGGTCTGTATTAATTCCAGGCCATGTATTAATTTCAGGGTCTGTATTAATTCCAGACCATGTATTAGTTTCAGGGTCTGTATTAATTCCAGACCATGTGTTAGTTGCAGGTTTTGTATTAATTCCAGGCCATGTATTAGTTTCAGGGTCTGTATTAATTCCAGACCATGTGTTAGTTTCATTTTCTATATTAATTCAACACCATGTGTTAGTTTCAGGGTCTGTATTAATTCCAGACCATGTGTTAGTTTCAGAGTCTGTATTAATACCAGTCCATGTAATAGTTTCAGGGTCTGTATTAATTCCAGACCATGTATTAGTTTCATCGTCTGTATTAATTCTAGGCCATTTATTAGTTTCAGTGTCTGTATTAATTCCAGTCCATGCATTAGTTTCAGGGTCTGTTTGAATTCCAGATCATGTGTTAGTTTCAGGGTCAGTATTAAATCAAGACCATATTAATTCGAGACCATGTATTAGTTTCAGGGTTTGTATTAATTCCAGACCATGTATTAGTTTCAGGCTCTGTATTAATTCTAGGTCATGTATTAGTTTCAGAGTCTGTACTAATTCCATGCCATGTATTAGTTTCAGGATCTTTATTAATTCCAGAAGATGTGTTAGTTTCAGAGTCTGTATTAATTCCAGACCATGTATTAGTTTCAGGGTCTGTATTAATTCCAGACAATGTATTAGTTTCAGGGTCTGTATTAATTACTGACCAAGTATTAATTTCAAGGTCTGTATTAATTCCAGGCCATGTATTAGTTTCAGGGTCTGTATTAATTCCAGACCATGTATTAGTTTCAGGGTCTGTATTAATTCCAGACCATGTGTTAGTTTCATTGTCTATATTAATTCCACAGCATGTATTAGTTTCAAAGTCTCTATTAATTCCAGACCATGTGTTGGTTTCAGAGTCTGTATTAATACCAGACCATGTAATAGTTTCAGGGTCTGTATTAATTCCAGACCATGTATTATTTTCAAGGTCTGTATTAATTCTAGGCCTTGTAATAGTTTCAGTGTCTGTATTAATTCCAGACCATGTATTAGTTTCAGGGTCTGTATTAATTCCAGACCATGTGTTAGTTTCAGAGTCTGTATTAATACCAGACCATGTAATAGTTTCAGGGTCTGTATTAATTCCAGACCCCGTATTAGTTTCAAGGTCTGTGTTAATTCTAGGCCATATATTACTTTCAGTGTCTGTATTAATTCCAGACCATGTATTAGTTTCAGTGTCTGTATTAATTCCACACCATGTATTAGTTTCAGGGTCTGTATTAATTCCAGACCATGTGTTAGTTTCAGGGTCTGTATTAATTCCAGACCATGGGTTAGTTTCAGGGTCTGTATTAATTACAGACCATGTGTTAGTTTCAGGGTCAGTATTAAATCAAGACCATATTAATTCCAGACCATGTATTAGTTTCAGGGTCTGGATTAATTCCAGACCATGTATTACTTTCAAGGTCTGTATTAACTCTAGGCCATGTATTAGTTTCAGTGTCTGTATTAATTCAAGACCATGTATTAGTTTCACGGTCTGTATTAATTCCAGACCATGTGTTAGTTTCAGAGACTGTATTAATTCCAGACCATGTATTAGTTGCAGGTTTTGTATTAATTCCAGGCCATGTATTAGTTTCAGGGTCTGTATTAATTCCAGACCATGTGTTAGTTTCAGTTTCTGTATTAATTCAACACCATGTATTAGTTTCAGGGTCTGTATTAATTCCAGACCATGTGTTAGTTTCAGAGTCTGTATTAATACCAGACCATGTAATAGTTTCAGGGTCTGTATTAATTCCAGACCATGTATTAGTTTCAAGGTCTGTATTAATTCTAGGCCATTTATTAGTTTCACTGTCTGTATTAATTCCAGACCATGTATTAGTTTCAGGGTCTGTTTGAATTCCAGACCATGTGTTAGTTTCAGGGTCAGTATTAAATCAAGACCATATTAATTCGAGACCATGTATTAGTTTCAGGGTGTGTATTAATTCCAGACCATGTATTAGTTTCAGGGTCTGTATTAATTCTAGGTCATGTATTAGTTTCAGAGTCTGTACTATTTCCAGGCCATGTATTAGTTTCAGGATCTCTATTAATTCCAGAAGATGTGTTAGTTTCAGAGTCTGTATTAATTCCAGACCATGTATTAGTTTCAGGGTCTGTATTAATTCCAGACAATGTATTAGTTTCAGGGTCTGTATTAATTACTGACCAAATATTAATTTCAAGGTCTGTATTAATTCCAGGCCATGTATTAGTTTCAGGGTCTGTATTAATTCCAGACCATGTATTAGTTTCAGGGTCTGTATTAATTCCAGACCATGTGTTAGTTTCATTGTCTATATTAATTCCACACCATGTATTAGTTTCAAAGTCTGTATTAATTCCAGACCATGTGTTGGTTTCAGAGTCTGTATTAATACCAGACCATGTAATAGTTTCAGGGTCTGTATTAATTCCAGACCATGTATTATTTTCAAGGTCTGCATTAATTCTAGGCCTTGTAATAGTTTCAGTGTCTGTATTAATTCCAGACCATGTGTTAGTTTCATTGTCTGTATTAATTCCACACCATGTATTAGTTTCAGGGTCTGTATTAATTCCAGACCATGTGTTAGTTTCAGAGTCTGTATTAATACCAGACCATGTAATAGTTTCAGGGTCTGTACTAATTCCGGACCATGTATTAGTTTCAAGGTCTGTGTTAATTCTAGGCCATGTATTAGTTTCAGTGTCTGTATTAATTCCAGACCATGTATTAGTTGCAGGGTCTGTATTAATTCCACACCATGGATTAGTTTCAGGGTCTGTATTAATTCCAGGCCATGTGTTAGTTTCAGGGAGTGTATTAATTCCAGACCAAGTGTTAGTTTCAGGGTCAGTATTAAATCAAGACCATATTAATTCCAGACCATGTATTAGTTTCAGGGTCTGTATTAATTCCAGACCATGTGTTAGTTTCAGGGTCAGTATTAAATAAAGACCATATTAATTCTAGACCATGTATTAGTTTCTGGGTCTTTATTACTTCCAGGCCATGTGTTAGTTTCAGGGTCTGTATTAATTCCAGACCATGTATTAGTTTCAGGGTCTGTATTAATTAAAGACCAAGTATTAATTTCAAGGTCTGTATTAATTCCAGGCCATGTATTAGTTTCAGGGTCTGTATTAATTCCAGACCATGTATTAGTTTCATTGTCTATATTAATTCCACACCATGTATTAGTTTCAAAGTCTCTATTAATTCCAGACCATGTGTTGGTTTCAGAGTCTGTATTAATACCAGACCATGTAATAGTTTCAGGGTCTGTATTAAATCCAGACCATGTATTAGTTTCAAGTTCTGTATTAATTCTCGGCCATGTATTAGTTTCAGTGTCTGTATTAATTCCAGACCATGTGTTATTTTCATTGTCTGTATTAATTCCACACCATGTATTAGTTTCAGGGTCTGTATTAATTCCAGACCATGTGTTAGTTTCAGAGTCTGTATTAATACCAGACCATGTAATAGTTTCAGGGTCTGTATTAATTCCAGACCCCGTATTAGTTTCAAGGTCTGTGTTAATTCTAGGCCATGTATTACTTTCAGTGTCTGTATTAATTCCAGACCATGTATTAGTTTCAGGGTCTGTATTAATTCCACACCATGTATTAGTTTCAGGGTCTGTATTAATTCCAGACCATGTGTTAGTTTCAGGGTCTGTATTAATTCCAGACCATGGGTTAGTTTCAGGGTCTGTATTAATTACAGACCATGTGTTAGTTTCAGGGTCAGTATTAAATCAAGACCATATTAATTCCAGACCATGTATTAGTTTCAGGGTCTGTATTAATTCCACACCATGTATTAGTTTCAGGGTCTGTATTAATTCCAGGCCATGTATTAATTTCAGGGTCTGTATTAATTCCAGACCATGTATTAGTTTCAGGGTCTGTATTAATTCCAGACCATGTGTTAGTTTCAGAGACTGTATTAATTCCAGACCATGTATTAGTTGCAGGTTTTGTATTAATTCCAGGCCATGTATTAGTTTCAGGGTCTGTATTAATTCCAGACCAAGTGTTAGTTTCATTGTTTATATTAATTCAACACCATGTGTTAGTTTCAGAGTCTGTATTAATACCAGTCCATGTAATAGTTTCAGGGTCTGTATTAATTCCAGACCATGTATTAGTTTCAACGTCTGTATTAATTCTAGGCCATTTATTAGTTTCACTGTCTGTATTAATTCCAGACCACGTATTAGTTTCAGGGTCTGTTTGAATTCCAGATCATGTGTTAGTTTCAGGGTCAGTATTAAATCAAGACCATATTAATTCGAGACCATGTATTAGTTTCAGGGTTTGTATTAATTCCAGACCACGTATTACTTTCAGGCTCTGTATTAATTCTAAGTCATGTATTAGTTTCAGAGTCTGTACTAATTCCATGCCATGTATTAGTTTCAGGATCTTTATTAATTCCAGAAGATGTGTTAGTTTCAGAGTCTGTATTAATTCCAGACCTTGTATTAGTTTCAGGGTCTGTATTAATTCCAGACAATGTATTAGTTTCAGGGTCTGTATTATTTCCAGACCATGTGTTAGTTTCATTGTCTGTATTAATTCCACACCATGTATTAGTTTCAGGGTCTGTATTAATCCCAGACCATGTATTACTTTCAGGGTCTCTGTTAATTCCACACCATGTATTAGTTTCAGGGTCTGTATTAATACTAGGCCATGTATTAATTTCAGTGTCTGTATTAATTTCAGACCATGTATTAGTTTCAGGGTCTGTATTAATTCCAGACCATGTGTTAGTTTCAGAGACTGTATTAATTCCAGACCATGTATTAGTTGCAGGTTTTGTATTAATTCCAGGCCATGTATTAGTTTCAGGGTCTGTATTAATTCCAGACCATGTGTTAGTTTCATTTTCTATATTAATTCAACACCATGTGTTAGTTTCAGGGTCTGTATTAATTCCAGACCACGTATTAGTTTCAAGGTCTGTGTTAATTCTAGGCCATGTATTATTTTCAGTGTCTGTATTAATTCCAGACCATGTATTAGTTTCAGTGTCTGTATTAATTCCACACCATGTATTAGTTTCAGGGTCTGTATTAATTCCAGACCATGTGTTAGTTTCAGGGTCTGTATTAATTCCAGACCATGCGTTAGTTTCAGGGTCTGTATTAATTACAGACCATGTGTTAGTTTCAGGGTCAGTATTAAATCAAGACCATATTAATTCCAGACCATGTATTAGTTTCAGGGTCAGTATTAAATCAAGACCATATTAATTCGAGACCATGTATTAGTTTCAGGGTTTGTATTAATTCCAGACCATGTATTAGTTTCAGGCTCTGTATTAATTCTAGGTCATGTATTAGTTTCAGAGTCTGTACTAATTCCATGCCATGTATTAGTTTCAGGATCTTTATTAATTCCAGAAGATGTGTTAGTTTCAGAGTCTGTATTAATTCCAGACCATGTATTAGTTTCATGGTCTGTATTAATTCCAGACAATGTATTAGTTTCAGGGTCTGTATTAATTACTGACCAAGTATTAATTTCAAGGTCTGTATTAATTCCAGGCCATGTATTAGTTTCAGGGTCTGTATTAATTCCAGACCATGTATTAGTTTCAGGGTCTGTATTAATTCCAGACCATGTGTTAGTTTCATTGTCTATATTAATTCCACAGCATGTATTAGTTTCAAAGTCTCTATTAATTCCAGACCATGTGTTGGTTTCAGAGTCTGTATTAATACCAGACCATGTAATAGTTTCAGGGTCTGTATTAATTCCAGACCATGTATTATTTTCAAGGTCTGTATTAATTCTAGGCCTTGTAATAGTTTCAGTGTCTGTATTAATTCCAGACCATGTGTTAGTTTCATTGTCTGTATTAATTCCACACCATGTATTAGTTTCAGGGTCTGTATTAATTCCAGACCATGTGTTAGTTTCAGAGTCTGTATTAATACCAGACCATGTAATAGTTTCAGGGTCTGTATTAATTCCGGACCATGTATTAGTTTCAAGGTCTGTGTTAATTCCAGGCCATGTATTAGTTTCAGTGTCTGTATTAATTCCAGACCATGTATTAGTTGCAGGGTCTGTATTAATTCCAAACCATGGATTAGTTTCAGGGTCTGTATTAATTCCAGGCCATGTGTTAGTTTCAGGGTCTGTATTAATTCCAGACCATGTGTTAGTTTCAGGGTCAGTATTAAATCCAGACCATGTATTAGTTGCAGGGTCTGTATTAATTCCAAACCATGGATTAGTTTCAGGGTCTGTATTAATTCCAGGCCATGTGTTAGTTTCAGGGTCTGTATTAATTCCAGACCATGTGTTAGTTTCAAGGTCTGTATTAATTCTAGGCCATGTATTAGTTTCAGTGTCTGTATTAATTCCAGACCATGTATTAGTTGCAGGGTCTGTATTAATTCCAAACCATGGATTAGTTTCAGGGTCTGTATTAATTCCAGGCCATGTGTTAGTTTCAGGGTCTGTATTAATTCCAGACCATGTGTTAGTTTCAGGGTCAGTATTAAATCAAGACCATATTAATTCCAGACCATGTATTAGTTTCAGGGTCTGTATTCATTCCAGACCATGTGTTAGTTTCAGGGTCAGTATTAAATAAAGACCATATTAATTCTAGACCATGTATTAGTTTCAGGGTCTTTATTACTTCCAGGCCATGTGTTAGTTTCAGGGTCTGTATTAATTCCAGACCATGTATTAGTTTCAGGGTCTGTATTAATTAAAGACCAAGTATTAATTTCAAGGTCTGTATTAATTCCAGGCCATGTATTAGTTTCAGGGACTGTATTATTTCCAGACCATGTATTAGTTTCAGGGTCTGTATTAATTCCAGACCATGTGTTAGTTTCATTGTCTATATTAATTCCACACCATGTATTAGTTTCAAAGTCTCTATTAATTCCAGACCATGTGTTGGTTTCAGAGTCTGTATTAATACCAGAACATGTAATAGTTTCAGGGTCTGTATTAATTCCAGACCATGTATTAGTTTCAAGGTCTGTATTAATTCTCGGCCATGTATTAGTTTCAGTGTCTGTATTAATTCCTGACCATGTGTTAGTTTCATTGTCTGTATTAATTCCACACCATGTATTAGTTTCAGGGTCTGTATTAATTCCAGACCATGGGTTAGTTTCAGGGTCTGTATTAATTACAGACCATGTGTTAGTTTCAGGGTCAGTATTAAATCAAGACCATATTAATTCCAGACCATGTATTAGTTTCAGGGTCTGTATTAATTCCACATCATGTATTAGTTTCAGGGTCTGTATTAATTCCAGGCCATGTATTAATTTCAGGGTCTGTATTAATTCCAGACCATGTATTAGTTTCAGGGTCTGTATTAATTCCAGACCATGTGTTAGTTTCAGAGACTGTATTAATTCCAGACCATGTATTAGTTGCAGGTTTTGTATTAATTCCAGGCCATGTATTAGTTTCAGGGTCTGTATTAATTCCAGACCATGTGTTAGTTTCATTTTCTATATTAATTCAACACCATGTGTTAGTTTCAGGGTCTGTATTAATTCCAGACCATGTGTTAGTTTCAGAGTCTGTATTAATACCAGTCCATGTAATAGTTTCAGGGTCTGTATTAATTCCAGACCATGTATTAGTTTCAATGTCTGTATTAATTCTAGGCCATTTATTAGTTTCACTGTCTGTATTAATTCCAGACCATGTATTAGTTTCAGGGTCTGTTTGAATTCCAGACCATGTGTTAGTTTCAGGGTCAGTATTAAATCAAGACCATATTAATTCGAGACCATGTATTAGTTTCAGGGTTTGTATTAATTCCAGACCATGTATTAGTTTCAGGCTCTGTATTAATTCTAGGTCATGTATTAGTTTCAGAGTCTGTACTAATTCCATGCCATGTATTAGTTTCAGGATCTTTATTAATTCCAGAAGATGTGTTAGTTTCAGAGTCTGTATTAATTCCAGACCATGTATTAGTTTCAGGGTCTGTATTAATTCCAGACAATGTATTAGTTTCAGGGTCTGTATTAATTACTGACCAAGTATTAATTTCAAGGTCTGTATTTATTCCAGGCCATGTATTAGTTTCAGGGCCTGTATTAATTCCAGACCATGTATTAGTTTCAGGGTCTGTATTAATTCCAGACCATGTGTTAGTTTCATTGTCTATATTAATTCCACAGCATGTATTAGTTTCAAAGTCTGTATTAATTCCAGACCATGTGTTGGTTTCAGAGTCTGTATTAATACCAGACCATGTAATAGTTTCAGGGTCTGTATTAATTCCAGACCATGTATTATTTTCAAGGTCTGTATTAATTCTAGGCCTTGTAATAGTTTCAGTGTCTGTATTAATTCCAGACCATGTATTAGTTTCAGGGTCTGTATTAATTCCAGACCATGTGTTAGTTTCAGAGTCTGTATTAATACCAGACCATGTAATAGTTTCAGGGTCTGTTTTAATTCCGGACCATGTATTAGTTTCAAGGTCTGTGTTAATTCTAGGCCATGTATTAGTTTCAGTGTCTGTATTAATTCCAGACCATGTATTAGTTGCAGGGTCTGTATTAATTCCACACCATGGATTAGTTTCAGGGTCTGTATTAATTCCAGGCCATGTGTTAGTTTCAGGGTCTGTATTAATTCCAGACCAAGTGTTAGTTTCAGGGTCAGTATTAAATCAAGACCATATTAATTCCAGACCATGTATTAGTTTCAGGGTCTGTATTAATTCCAGACCATGTGTTAGTTTCAGGGTCAGTATTAAATAAAGACCATATTAATTCTAGACCATGTATTAGTTTCTGGGTCTTTATTACTTCCAGGCCATGTGTTAGTTTCAGGGTCTGTATTAATTCCAGACCATGTATTAGTTTCAGGGTCTGTATTAATTAAAGACCAAGTATTAATTTCAAGGTCTGTATTAATTCCAGGCCATGTATTAGTTTCAGGGTCTGTATTAATTCCAGACCATGTGTTAGTTTCATTGTCTATATTAATTCCACACCATGTATTAGTTTCAAAGTCTCTATTAATTCCAGACCATGTGTTGGTTTCAGAGTCTGTATTAATACCAGACCATGTAATAGTTTCAGGGTCTGTATTAATTCCAGACCATGTATTAGTTTCAAGGTCTGTATTAATTCTCGGCCATGTATTAGTTTCAGTGTCTGTATTAATTCCAGACCATGTGTTAGTTTCATTGTCTGTATTAATTCCACACCATGTATTAGTTTCAGGGTCTGTATTAATTCCAGACCATGTGTTAGTTTCAGAGTCTGTATTAATACCAGACCATGTAATAGTTTCAGGGTCTGTATTAATTCCAGACCACGTATTAGTTTCAAGGTCTGTGTTAATTCTAGGCCATGTATTAGTTTCAGTGTCTGTATTAATTCCACACCATGTATTAGTTTCAGGGTCTGTATTAATTCCAGACCATGTGTTAGTTTCATTGTCTGTATTAATTCCAGACCATGCGTTAGTTTCAGGGTCTGTATTAATTACAGACCATGTGTTAGTTTCAGGGTCAGTATTAAATCAAGACCATATTAATTCCAGACCATGTATTAGTTTCAGGGTCTGTATTAATTCCACACCATGTATTAGTTTCAGGGTCTGTATTAATTCCAGGCCATGTATTAATTTCAGGGTCTGTATTAATTCCAGACCATGTATTATTTTCAGGGTCTGTATTAATTCCAGACCATGTGTTAGTTTCAGAGACTGTATTAATTCCAGACCATGTATTAGTTGCAGGTTTTGTATTAATTCCAGGCCATGTATTAGTTTCAGGGTCTGTATTAATTCCAGACCAAGTGTTAGTTTCATTGTCTATATTAATTCAACACCATGTGTTAGTTTCAGGGTCTGTATTAATTCCAGACCATGTGTTAGTTTCAGAGTCTGTATTAATACCAGTCCATGTAATAGTTTCAGGGTCTGTATTAATTCCAGACCATGTATTAGTTTCAACGTCTGTATTAATTCTAGGCCATTTATTAGTTTCACTGTCTGTATTAATTCCAGACCATGTATTAGTTTCAGGGTCTGTTTGAATTCCAGATCATGTGTTAGTTTCAGGGTCAGTATTAAATCAAGACCATATTAATTCGAGACCATGTATTAGTTTCAGGGTTTGTATTAATTCCAGACCATGTATTAGTTTCAGGCTCTGTATTAATTTTAGGTCATGTATTAGTTTCAGAGTCTGTACTAATTCCATGCCATGTATTAGTTTCAGGATCTTTATTAATTCCAGAAGATGTGTTAGTTTCAGAGTCTGTATTAATTCCAGACCATGTATTAGTTTCAGGGTCTGTATTAATTCCAGACAATGTATTAGTTTCAGGGTCTGTATTAATTACTGACCAAGTATTAATTTCAAGGTCTGTATTAATTCCAGGCCATGTATTAGTTTCAGGGTCTGTATTAATTCCAGACCATGTATTAGTTTCAGGGTCTGTATTAATTCCAGGCCATGTGTTAGTTTCATTGTCTATATTAATTCCACACCATGTATTAGTTTCAAAGTCTGTATTAATTCCAGACCATGTGTTGGTTTCAGAGTCTGTATTAATACCAGACCATGTAATAGTTTCAGGGTCTGTATTAATTCCAGACCATGTATTATTTTCAAGGTCTGTATTAATTCTAGGCCTTGTAATAGTTTCAGTGTCTGTATTAATTCCAGACCATGTGTTAGTTTCATTGTCTGTATTAATTCCACACCATGTATTAGTTTTAGTGTCTGTATTAATTCCAGACCATGTGTTAGTTTCAGAGTCTGTATTAATACCAGACCATGTAATAGTTTCAGGGTCTGTATTAATTCCAGACCATGTGTTAGTTTCAAGGTCTGTGTTAATTCTAGGCCATGTATTAGTTTCAGTGTCTGTATTAATTCCAGACCATGTATTAGTTGCAGGGTCTGTATTAATTCCAAACCATGGTTTAGTTTCAGGGTCTATATTAATTCCAGGCCATGTGTTAGTTTCAGGGTCTGTATTAATTCCAGACCAAGTGTTAGTTTCAGGGTCAGTATTAAATCAAGACCATATTAATTCCAGACCATGTATTAGTTTCAGGGTCTGTATTAATTCCAGACCATTTGTTAGTTTCAGGGTCAGTATTAAATAAAGACCATATTAATTCTAGACCATGTATTAGTTTCAGGGTCTTTATTACTTCCAGGCCATGTGTTAGTTTCAGGGTCTGTATTAATTCCAGACCATGTATTAGTTTCAGGGTCTGTATTAATTAAAGACCAAGTATTAATTTCAAGGTCTGTATTAATTCCAGACCATGTATTAGTTTCAGAGTCTGTATTAATTCCAGACCATGTGTTAGTTTCAGAGACTGTATTAATTCCAGACCATGTATTAGTTGCAGGTTTTGTATTAATTCCAGGCCATGTATTAGTTTCAGGGTCTGTATTAATTCCAGACCATGTGTTAGTTTCATTTTCTATATTAATTCAACACCATGTGTTAGTTTCAGGGTCTGTATTTATTCCAGACCATGTGTTAGTTTCAGAGTCTGTATTAATACCAGTCCATGTAATAGTTTCAGGGTCTGTATTAATTCCATACCATGTATTAGTTTCAACGTCTGTATTAATTCTAGGCCATTTATTAGTTTCACTGTCTGTATTAATTCCAGACCATGTATTAGTTTCAGGGTCTGTTTGAATTCCAGACCATGTGTTAGTTTCAGGGTCAGTATTAAATCAAGACCATTTTAATTCGAGACCATGTATTAGTTTCAGGGTTTGTATTAATTCCAGACCATGTATTAGTTTCAGGCTCTGTATTAATTCTAGGTCATGTATTAGTTTCAGAGTCTGTACTAATTCCAGGCCATGTATTAGTTTCAGGATCTTTATTAATTCCAGACGATGTGTTAGTTTCAGAGTCTGTATTAATTCCAGACCATGTATTAGTTTCAGGGTCTGTATTAATTCCAGACAATGTATTAGTTTCAGGGTCTGTATTAATTACAGACCAAGTATTAATTTCAAGGTCTGTATTAATTCCAGGCCATGTATTAGTTTCAGGGTCTGTATTAATTCCAGACCATGTATTAGTTTCAGGGTCTGTATTAATTCCAGACCATGTGTTAGTTTCATTGTCTATATTAATTCCACACCATGTATTAGTTTCAGGGTCTGTATTAATTCCAGACCATGTGTTAGTTTCAGAGTCTGTATTAATACCAGACCATGTAATAGTTTCAGGGTCTGTATTAATTCCAGACCATGTATTATTTTCAGTGTCTGTATTAATTCCAGGCCATGTATTAGTTTCAGGGTCTGTATTAATTCCAGACCATGTGTTAGTTTCATTGTCTGTATTAATTCCACACCATGTATTAGTTTCAGGGTCTGTATTAATTCCAGACCATGTGTTAGTTTCAGAATCTGTATTAATACCAGACCATGTAATAGTTTCAGGGTCTGTATTAATTCCAGACCATGTATTAGTTTCAGTGTCTGTATTAATTCCAGACCATGTGTTAGTTTCAGGGTCTGTATTAATTCCAGGCCATGTGTTAGTTTCAGGGTCTGTATTAATTCCAGACCATGTGTTAGTTTCAGGGTCAGTATTAAATCAAGACCATATTAATTCCAGACCATGTATTAGTTTCAGGGTCTGTATTAATTCCACACCATGTATTAGTTTCAGGGTCTGTATTAATTCCAGGCCATGTATTAGTTTCAGGGTCTGTATTAATTCCAGACCATGTATTAGTTTCAGGGTCTGTATTAATTCCAGACCATGTGTTAGTTGCAGGTTTTGTATTAATTCCAGGCCATGTATTAGTTTCAGGGTCTGTATTAATTCCAGACCATGTGTTAGTTTCATTTTCTATATTAATTCAACACCATGTGTTAGTTTCAGGGTCTGTATTAATTCCAGACCATGTGTTAGTTTCAGAGTCTGTATTAATACCAGTCCATGTAATAGTTTCAGGGTCTGTATTAATTCCAGACCATGTATTAGTTTCAACGTCTGTATTAATTCTAGGCCATTTATTAGTTTCACTGTCTGTATTAATTCCAGACCATGCATTAGTTTCAGGGTCTGTTTGAATTCCAGATCATGTGTTAGTTTCAGGGTCAGTATTAAATCAAGACCATATTAATTCGAGACCATGTATTAGTTTCAGGGTTTGTATTAATTCCAGACCATGTATTAGTTTCAGGCTCTGTATTAATTCTAGGTCATGTATTAGTTTCAGAGTCTGTACTAATTCCATGCCATGTATTAGTTTCAGGATCTTTATTAATTCCAGAAGATGTGTTAGTTTCAGAGTCTGTATTAATTCCAGACCATGTATTAGTTTCAGGGTCTGTATTAATTCCAGACAATGTATTAGTTTCAGGGTCTGTATTAATTACTGACCAAGTATTAATTTCAAGGTCTGTATTAATTCCAGGCCATGTATTAGTTTCAGGGTCTGTATTAATTCCAGACCATGTATTAGTTTCAGGGTCTGTATTAATTCCAGACCATGTGTTAGTTTCATTGTCTATATTAATTCCACACCATGTATTAGTTTCAAAGTCTGTATTAATTCCAGACCATGTGTTGGTTTCAGAGTCTGTATTAATACCAGACCATGTAATAGTTTCAGGGTCTGTATTAATTCCAGACCATGTATTATTTTCAAGGTCTGTATTAATTCTAGGCCTTGTAATAGTTTCAGTGTCTGTATTAATTCCAGACCATGTGTTAGTTTCATTGTCTGTATTAATTCCACACCATGTATTAGTTTCAGGGTCTGTATTAATTCCAGACCATGTGTTAGTTTCAGAGTCTGTATTAATACCAGACCATGTAATAGTTTCAGGGTCTGTATTAATTCCGGACCATGTATTAGTTCAAGGTCTGTGTTAATTCTAGGCCATGTATTAGTTTCAGTGTCTGTATTAATTCCAGACCATGTATTAGTTGCAGGGTCTGTATTAATTCCACACCATGGATTAGTTTCAGGGTCTGTATTAATTCCAGGCCATGTGTTAGTTTCAGGGTCTGTATTAATTCCAGACCAAGTGTTAGTTTCAGGGTCAGTATTAAATCAAGACCATATTAATTCCAGACCATGTATTAGTTTCAGGGTCTGTATTAATTCCAGACCATGTGTTAGTTTCAGGATCAGTATTAAATAAAGACCATATTAATTCTAGACCATGTATTAGTTTCTGGGTCTTTATTACTTCCAGGCCATGTGTTAGTTTCAGGGTCTGTATTAATTCCAGACCATGTATTAGTTTCAGGGTCTGTATTAATTAAAGACCAAGTATTAATTTCAAGGTCTGTATTAATTCCAGGCCATGTATTAGTTTCAGGGTCTGTATTAATTCCAGACCATGTATTAGTTTCAGGGTCTGTATTAATTCCAG
Source organism: Carcharodon carcharias (assembly GCF_017639515.1). NCBI lineage: Eukaryota > Metazoa > Chordata > Chondrichthyes > Lamniformes > Lamnidae > Carcharodon > Carcharodon carcharias. Next base: position 118,175,491 of record NC_054484.1, on the reverse strand, counting down.
ACCATGTGTTAGTTTCATTGTCTATATTAATTCCACACCATGTATTAGTTTCAAAGTCTCTATTAATTCCAGACCATGTGTTGGTTTCAGAGTCTGTATTAATACCAGACCATGTAATAGTTTCAGGGTCTGTATTAATTCCAGACCATGTATTAGTTTCAAGGTCTGTATTAATTCTCGGCCATGTATTAGTTTCAGTGTCTGTATTAATTCCAGACCATGTGTTAGTTTCATTGTCTGTATTAATTCCACACCATGTATTAGTTTCAGGGTCTGTATTAATTCCAGACCATGTGTTAGTTTCAGAGTCTGTATTAATACCAGACCATGTAATAGTTTCAGGGTCTGTATTAATTCCAGACCACGTATTAGTTTCAAGGTCTGTGTTAATTCTAGGCCATGTATTAGTTTCAGTGTCTGTATTAATTCCAGACCATGTATTAGTTTCAGGGTCTGTATTAATTCCACACCATGTATTAGTTTCAGGGTCTGTATTAATTCCAGACCATGTGTTAGTTTCAGGGTCTGTATTAATTCCAGACCATGCGTTAGTTTCAGGGTCTGTATTAATTACAGACCATGTGTTAGTTTCAGGGTCAGTATTAAATCAAGACCATATTAATTCCAGACCATGTATTAGTTTCAGGGTCTGTATTAATTCCACACCATGTATTAGTTTCAGGGTCTGTATTAATTCCAGGCCATGTATTAATTTCAGGGTCTGTATTAATTCCAGACCATGTATTAGTTTCAGGGTCTGTATTAATTCCAGACCATGTGTTAGTTTCAGAGACTGTATTAATTCCAGACCATGTATTAGTTGCAGGTTTTGTATTAATTCCAGGCCATGTATTAGTTTCAGGGTCTGTATTAATTCCAGACCAAGTGTTAGTTTCATTGTCTATATTAATTCAACACCATGTGTTAGTTTCAGGGTCTGTATTAATTCCAGACCATGTGTTAGTTTCAGAGTCTGTATTAATACCAGTCCATGTAATAGTTTCAGGGTCTGTATTAATTCCAGACCATGTATTAGTTTCAACGTCTGTATTAATTCTAGGCCATTTATTAGTTTCACTGTCTTTATTAATTCCGGACCATGTATTAGTTTCAAGGTCTGTGTTAATTCTAGGCCATGTATTAGTTTCAGTGTCTGTATTAATTCCAGACCATGTATTAGTTGCAGGGTCTGTATTAATTCCAAACCATGGATTAGTTTCAGGGTCTGTATTAATTCCAGGCCATGTGTTAGTTTCAGGGTCTGTATTAATTCCAGACCATGTGTTAGTTTCAGGGTCAGTATTAAATCAAGACCATATTAATTCCAGACCATGTATTAGTTTCAGGGTCTGTATTAATTCCAGACCATGTGTTAGTTTCAGGGTCAGTATTAAGTCAGGACCATATTAATTCCAGACCATGTATTAGTTTCAGGGTCTGTATTAATTCCAGGCCATGTGTTAGTTTCAGGGTCTGTATTAATTCCAGACCATGTATTAGTTTCAGGGTCTGTATTAATTACAGACCAAGTATTAATTTCAAGTTCTGTATTAATTCCAGGCCATGTATTAGTTTCAGGGTCTGTATTAATTCCAGACCATGTATTAGTTTCAGGGTCTGTATTAATTCCAGAACATGTGTTAGTTTCTTTGTCTATATTAATTCCACACCATGTATTAGTTTCAGTGTTTGTATTAATTCCAGACCATGTGTTAGTTTCAGAGTCTGTATTAATACCAGACCATGTAATAGTTTCAGGGTCTGTATTAATTCCAGACCATGTATTAGTTTCAAGGTCTGTATTAATTCTAGGCCATGTATTAGTTTCAGTGTCTGTATTAATTCCAGACCATGTGTTAGTTTCATTGTCTGTATTAATTCCACACCATGTATTAGTTTCAGGGTCTGTATTAATTCCAGACCATGTGTTAGTTTCAGAGTCTGTATTAATACCAGACCATGTAATAGTTTCAGGGTCTGTATTAATTCCTGACCATGTATTAGTTTCAAGGTCTGTATTAATTCTAGGCCATGTATTAGTTTCAGTGTCTGTATTAATTCCAGACCATGTATTAGTTTCAGGGTCTGTGTTAATTCCACACCATGTATTAGTTTCAGGGTCTGTATTAATTCCAGACCATGTGTTAGTTTCAGGGTCTGTATTAATTCCAGACCATGGGTTAGTTTCAGGGTCTGTATTAATTACAGACCATGTGTTAGTTTCAGGGTCAGTATTAAATCAAGACCATATTAATTCCAGACCATGGATTAGTTCCAGGGTCTGTATTAATTCCACACCATGTATTAGTTTCAGGGTCTGTATTAATTCCAGGCCATGTATTAATTTCAGGGTCTGTATTAATTCCAGACCATGTATTAGTTTCAGGGTCTGTATTAATTCCAGACCATGTGTTAGTTGCAGGTTTTGTATTAATTCCAGGCCATGTATTAGTTTCAGGGTCTGTATTAATTCCAGACCATGTGTTAGTTTCAGAGTCTGTATTAATACCAGTCCATGTAATAGTTTCAGGGTCTGTATTAATTCCAGACCATGTATTAGTTTCAACGTCTGTATTAATTCTAGGCCATTTATTAGTTTCACTGTCTGTATTAATTCCAGACCATGTATTAGTTTCAGGGTCTGTTTGAATTCCAGACCATGTGTTAGTTTCAGGGTCAGTATTAAATCAAGACCATATTAATTCGAGACCATGTATTAGTTTCAGGGTTTGTATTAATTCCAGACCATGTATTAGTTTCAGGCTCTGTATTAATTCTAGGTCATGTATTAGTTTCAGAGTCTGTACTAATTCCATGCCATGTATTAGTTTCAGGATCTTTATTAATTCCAGAAGATGTGTTAGTTTCAGAGTCTGTATTAATTCCAGACCATGTATTAGTTTCAGGGTCTGTATTAATTCCAGACAATGTATTAGTTTCAGGGTCTGTATTAATTACTGACCAAGTATTAATTTCAAGGTCTGTATTAATTCCAGGCCATGTATTAGTTTCAGGGTCTGTATTAATTCCAGACCATGTATTAGTTTCAGGGTCTGTATTAATTCCAGACCATGTGTTAGTTTCATTGTCTATATTAATTCCACACCATGTATTAGTTTCAAAGTCTGTATTAATTCCAGACCATGTGTTGGTTTCAGAGTCTGTATTAATATCAGACCATGTAATAGTTTCAGGGTCTGTATTAATTCCAGACCATGTATTATTTTCAAGGTCTGTATTAATTCTAGGCCTTGTAATAGTTTCAGTGTCTGTATTAATTCCAGACCATGTGTTAGTTTCATTGTCTGTATTAATTCCACACCATGTATTAGTTTCAGGGTCTGTATTAATTCCAGACCATGTGTTAGTTTCAGAGTCTGTATTAATACCAGACCATGTAATAGTTTCAGGGTCTGTATTAATTCTAGGCCATGTATTAGTTTCAGTGTCTGTATTAATTCCAGACCATGTATTAGTTTCAGTGTCTGTATTAATTCCAGGCCATCTATTAGTTTCAGTGTCTGTATTAATTCCAGACCATGTGTTAGTTTCATGGTCTGTATTAATTCCAGACCATGTGTTAGTTTCAGGGTCTGTATTAATTCCAGACCATGTGTTAGTTTCAGGGTCAGTATTAAATCAAGACCATATTAATTCGAGACCATGTATTAGTTTCAGGGTCTGTATTAATTCCAGACCATGTGTTAGTTTCAGGGTCAGTATTAAATAAAGACCATATTAATTCTAGACCATGTATTAGTTTCTGGGTCTTTATTACTTCCAGGCCATGTGTTAGTTTCAGGGTCTGTATTAATTCCAGACCATGTATTAGTTTCAGGGTCTGTATTAATTAAAGACCAAGTATTAATTTCAAGGTCTGTATTAATTCCAGGCCATGTATTAGTTTCAGGGTCTGTATTAATTCCAGACCATGTATTAGTTTCAGGGTCTGTATTAATTCCAGACCATGTGTTAGTTTCATTGTCTATATTAATTCCACACCATGTATTAGTTTCAAAGTCTCTATTAATTCCAGACCATGTGTTGGTTTCAGAGTCTGTATTAATACCAGACCATGTAATAGTTTCAGGGTCTGTATTAATTAAAGACCAAGTATTAATTTCAAGGTCTGTATTAATTCCAGACCATGTATTAGTTTCAGGGTCTGTATTAATTCCAGACCATGTGTTAGTTTCAGAGACTGTATTAATTCCAGACCATGTATTAGTTGCAGGTTTTGTATTAATTCCAGGCCATGTATTAGTTTCAGGGTCTGTATTAATTCCAGACCATGTGTTAGTTTCATTGTCTATATTAATTCCACACCATGTATTAGTTTCAGGGTCTGTATTAATTCCAGACCATGTGTTAGTTTCAGAGTCTGTATTAATACCAGTCCATGTAATAGTTTCAGGGTCTGTATTAATTCCATACCATGTATTAGTTTCAACGTCTGTATTAATTCTAGGCCATTTATTAGTTTCACTGTCTGTATTAATTCCAGACCATGTATTAGTTTCAGGGTCTGTTTGAATTCCAGACCATGTGTTAGTTTCAGGGTCAGTATTAAATCAAGACCATTTTAATTCGAGACCATGTATTAGGTTCAGGGTTTGTATTAATTCCAGACCATGTATTAGTTTCAGGGTCTGTATTAATTCTAGGTCATGTATTAGTTTCAGAGTCTGTACTATTTCCATGCCATGTATTAGTTTCAGGATCTTTATTAATTCCAGAAGATGTGTTAGTTTCAGAGTCTGTATTAATTCCAGACCATGTATTAGTTTCAGGGTCTGTATTAATTCCAGACAATGTATTAGTTTCAGGGTCTGTATTAATTACTGACCAAGTATTAATTTCAAGGTCTGTATTAATTCCAGGCCATGTATTAGTTTCAGGGTCTGTATTAATTCCAGACCATGTATTAGTTTCAGGGTCTGTATTAATTCCAGACCATGTGTTAGTTTCATTGTCTATATTAATTCCACACCATGTATTCGTTTCAAAGTCTGTATTAATTCCAGACCATGTGTTGGTTTCAGAGTCTGTATTAATATCAGACCATGTAATAGTTTCAGGGTCTGTATTAATTCCAGACCATGTATTATTTTCAAGGTCTGTATTAATTCTAGGCCTTGTAATAGTTTCAGTGTCTGTATTAATTCCAGACCATGTATTAGTTGCAGGGTCTGTATTAATTCCAAACCATGGTTTAGTTTCAGGGTCTATATTAATTCCAGGCCATGTGTTAGTTTCAGGGTCTGTATTAATTCCAGACCAAGTGTTAGTTTCAGGGTCAGTATTAAATCAAGACCATATTAATTCCAGACCATGTATTAGTTTCAGGGTCTGTATTAATTCCAGACCATGTGTTAGTTTCAGGGTCAGTATTAAATAAAGACCATATTAATTCTAGACCATGTATTAGTTTCAGGGTCTTTATTACTTCCAGGCCATGTGTTAGTTTCAGGGTCTGTATTAATTCCAGACCATGTATTAGTTTCAGGGTCTGTATTAATTAAAGACCAAGTATTAATTTCAAGGTCTGTATTAATTCCAGACCATGTATTAGTTTCAGGGTCTGTATTAATTCCAGACCATGTGTTAGTTTCAGAGACTGTATTAATTCCAGACCATGTATTAGTTGCAGGTTTTGTATTAATTCCAGGCCATGTATTAGTTTCAGGGTCTGTATTAATTCCAGACCATGTGTTAGTTTCATTTTCTATATTAATTCAACACCATGTGTTAGTTTCAGGGTCTGTATTAATTCCAGACCATGTGTTAGTTTCAGAGTCTGTATTAATACCAGTCCATGTAATAGTTTCAGGGTCTGTATTAATTCCATACCATGTATTAGTTTCAACGTCTGTATTAATTCTAGGCCATTTATTAGTTTCACTGTCTGTATTAATTCCAGACCATGTATTAGTTTCAGGGTCTGTTTGAATTCCAGACCATGTGTTAGTTTCAGGGTCAGTATTAAATCAAGACCATTTTAATTCGAGACCATGTATTAGGTTCAGGGTTTGTATTAATTCCAGACCATGTATTAGTTTCAGGCTCTGTATTAATTCTAGGTCATGTATTAGTTTCAGAGTCTGTACTAATTCCATGCCATGTATTAGTTTCAGGATCTTTATTAATTCCAGAAGATGTGTTAGTTTCAGAGTCTGTATTAATTCCAGACCATGTATTAGTTTCAGGGTCTGTATTAATTCCAGACAATGTATTAGTTTCAGGGTCTGTATTAATTACTGACCAAGTATTAATTTCAAGGTCTGTATTAATTCCAGGCCATGTATTAGTTTCAGGGTCTGTATTAATTCCAGACCATGTATTAGTTTCAGGGTCTGTATTAATTCCAGACCATGTGTTAGTTTCATTGTCTATATTAATTCCACACCATGTATTCGTTTCAAAGTCTGTATTAATTCCAGACCATGTGTTGGTTTCAGAGTCTGTATTAATATCAGACCATGTAATAGTTTCAGGGTCTGTATTAATTCCAGGCCATGTATTAGTTGCAGGGTCTGTATTAATTCCACACCATGGATTAGTTTCAGGGTCTGTATTAATTCCAGGCCATGTGTTAGTTTCAGGGTCTGTATTAATTCCAGACCATGTGTTAGTTTCAGGGTCAGTATTAAATCAAGACCATATTAATTCCAGACCATGTATTAGTTTCAGGGTCTGTATTAATTCCAGACCATGTGTTAGTTTCAGGGTCAGTATTAAATAAAGACCATATTATTTCTAGACCATGTATTAGTTTCTGGGTCTTTATTACTTCCAGGCCATGTGTTAGTTTCAGGGTCTGTATTAATTCCAGACCATGTATTAGTTTCAGGGTCTGTATTAATTAAAGACCAAGTATTAATTTCAAGTTCTGTATTAATTCCAGGCCATGTATTAGTTTCAGGGTCTGTATTAATTCCAGACCATGTATTAGTTTCAGGGTCTGTATTATTTCCAGACCATGTGTTAGTTTCATTGTCTATATTAATTCCACACCATGTATTAGTTTCAAAGTCTCTATTAATTCCAGACCATGTGTTGGTTTCAGAGTCTGTATTAATACCAGACCATGTAATAGTTTCAGGGTCTGTATTAATTCCAGACCATGTATTAGTTTCAAGGTCTCTATTAATTCTCGGCCATGTATTAGTTTCAGTGTCTGTATTAATTCCAGACCATGTGTTAGTTTCATTGTCTGTATTAATTCCACACCATGTATTAGTTTCAAAGTCTCTATTAATTCCAGACCATGTGTTGGTTTCAGAGTCTGTATTAATACCAGACCATGTAATAGTTTCAGGGTCTGTATTAATTCCAGACCATGTATTAGTTTCAAGGTCTCTATTAATTCTCGGCCATGTATTAGTTTCAGTGTCTGTATTAATTCCAGACCATGTGTTAGTTTCATTGTCTGTATTAATTCCAGACCATGTGTTAGTTTCAGAGTCTGTATTAATACCAGACCATGTAATAGTTTCAGGGTCTGTATTAATTCCAGACCACTTATTAGTTTCAAGGTCTGTGTTAATTCTAGGCCATGTATTAGTTTCAGTGTCTGTATTAATTCCAGACCATGTATTAGTTTCAGGGTCTGTATTAATTCCACACCATGTATTAGTTTCAGGGTCTGTATTAATTCCAGACCATGTGTTAGTTTCAGGGTCTGTATTAATTCCAGACCATGCGTTAGTTTCAGGGTCTGTATTAATTACAGACCATGTGTTAGTTTCAGGGTCAGTATTAAATCAAGACCATATTAATTCCAGACCATGTATTAGTTTCAGGGTCTGTATTAATTCCACACCATGTATTAGTTTCAGGGTCTGTATTAATTCCAGACCATGTATTAGTTTCAGGGTCTGTATTAATTCCAGACCATGTGTTAGTTTCAGAGACTGTATTAATTCCAGACCATGTATTAGTTGCAGGTTTTGTATTAATTCCAGGCCATGTATTAGTTTCAGGGTCTGTATTAATTCCAGACCAAGTGTTAGTTTCATTGTCTTTATTAATTCAACACCATGTGTTAGTTTCAGGGTCTGTATTAATTCCAGACCATGTATTAGTTTCAACGTCTGTATTAATTCTAGGCCATTTATTAGTTTCACTGTCTGTATTAATTCCAGACCATGTATTAGTTTCAGGGTCTGTTTGAATTCCAGATCATGTGTTAGTTTCAGGGTCTGTATTAAATCAAGACCATATTAATTCGAGACCATGTATTAGTTTCAGGGTGTGTATTAATTCCAGACCATGTATTAGTTTCAGGCTCTGTATTAATTCTAGGTCATGTATTAGTTTCAGAGTCTGTACTAATTCCATGCCATGTATTAGTTTCAGGATCTTTATTAATTCCAGAAGATGTGTTAGTTTCAGAGTCTGTATTAATTCCAGACCATGTATTAGTTTCAGGGTCTGTATTAATTCCAGACAATGTATTAGTTTCAGGGTCTGTATTAATTACTGACCAAGTATTAATTTCAAGGTCTGTATTAATTCCAGGCCATGTATTAGTTTCAGGGTCTGTATTAATTCCAGACCATGTATTAGTTTCAGGGTCTGTATTAATTCCAGGCCATGTGTTAGTTTCATTGTCTATATTAATTCCACACCATGTATTAGTTTCAAAGTCTGTATTAATTCCAGACCATGTGTTGGTTTCAGAGTCTGTATTAATACCAGACCATGTAATAGTTTCAGGGTCTGTATTAATTCCAGACCATGTATTATTTTCAAGGTCTGTATTAATTCTAGGCCTTGTAATAGTTTCAGTGTCTGTATTAATTCCAGACCATATGTTAGTTTCATTGTCTGTATTAATTCCACACCATGTATTAGTTTCAGTGTCTGTATTAATTCCAGACCATGTGTTAGTTTCAGAGTCTGTATTAATACCAGACCATGTAATAGTTTCAGGGTCTGTATTAATTCCGGACCATGTATTAGTTCCAAGGTCTGTGTTAATTCTAGGCCATGTATTAGTTTCAGTGTCTGTATTAATTCCAGACCATGTATTAGTTGCAGGGTCTGTATTAATTCCAAACCATGGTTTAGTTTCAGGGTCTATATTAATTCCAGGCCATGTGTTAGTTTCAGGGTCTGTAATAATTCCAGACCATGTGTTAGTTTCAGGGTCAGTATTAAATAAAGACCATATTAATTCTAGACCATGTATTAGTTTCAGGGTCTTTATTACTTCCAGGCCATGTGTTAGTTTCAGGGTCTGTATTAATTCCAGACCATGTATTAGTTTCAGGGTCTGTATTAATTAAAGACCAAGTATTAATTTCAAGGTCTGTATTAATTCCAGGCCATGTATTAGTTTCAGGGTCTGTATTATTTCCAGACCATGTATTAGTTTCAGGGTCTGTATTAATTCCAGACCATGTGTTAGTTTCATTGTCTATATTAATTCCACACCATGTATTAGTTTCAAAGTCTCTATTAATTCCAGACCATGTGTTGGTTTCAGAGTCTGTATTAATACCAGACCATGTAATAGTTTCAGGGTCTGTATTAATTCCAGACCATGTATTAGTTTCAAGGTCTGTATTAATTCTCGGCCATGTTTTAGTTTCAGTGTCTGTATTTATCCAGACCATGTGTTAGTTTCATTGTCTGTATTAATTCCACACCATGTATTAGTTTCAGGGTCTGTATTAATTCCAGACCATGTGTTAGTTTCAGAGTCTGTATTAATACCAGACCATGTAATAGTTTCAGGGTCTGTATTAATTCCAGACCACGTATTAGTTTCAAGGTCTGTGTTAATTCTAGGCCATGTATTAGTTTCAGTGTCTGTATTAATTCCAGACCATGTATTAGTTTCAGGGTCTGTATTAATTCCAAACCATGGTTTAGTTTCAGGGTCTATATTAATTCCAGGCCATGTGTTAGTTTCAGGGTCTGTATTAATTCCAGACCATGTGTTAGTTTCAGGGTCAGTATTAAATAAAGACCATATTAATTCTAGACCATGTATTAGTTTCAGGGTCTTTATTACTTCCAGGCCATGTGTTAGTTTCAGGGTCTGTATTAATTCCAGACCATGTATTAGTTTCAGGGTCTGTATTAATTAAAGACCAAGTATTAATTTCAAGGTCTGTATTAATTCCAGGCCATGTATTAGTTTCAGGGTCTGTATTATTTCCAGACCATGTATTAGTTTCAGGGTCTGTATTAATTCCAGACCATGTGTTAGTTTCATTGTCTATATTAATTCCACACCATGTATTAGTTTCAAAGTCTCTATTAATTCCAGACCATGTGTTGGTTTCAGAGTCTGTATTAATACCAGACCATGTAATAGTTTCAGGGTCTGTATTAATTCCAGACCATGTATTAGTTTCAAGTTCTGTATTAATTCTCGGCCATGTTTTAGTTTCAGTTTCTGTATTTATCCAGACCATGTGTTAGTTTCATTGTCTGTATTAATTCCACACCATGTATTAGTTTCAGGGTCTGTATTAATTCCAGACCATGTGTTAGTTTCAGAGTCTGTATTAATACCAGACCATGTAATAGTTTCAGGGTCTGTATTAATTCCAGACCACGTATTAGTTTCAAGGTCTGTGTTAATTCTAGGCCATGTATTAGTTTCAGTGTCTGTATTAATTCCAGACCATGTATTAGTTTCAGGGTCTGTATTAATTCCACACCATGTATTAGCTTCAGGGTCTGTATTAATTCCAGACCATGTGTTACTTTCAGGGTCTGTATTAATTCCAGACCATGCGTTAGTTTCAGGGTCTCTATTAATTACAGACCATGTGTTAGTTTCAGGGTCAGTATTAAATCAAGACCATATTAATTCCAGACCATGTATTACTTTCAGGGTCTGTATTAATTCCACACCATGTATTAGTTTCAGGGTCTGTATTAATTCCAGGCCATGTATTAATTTCAGGGTCTGTATTAATTCCAGACCATGTATTAGTTTCAGGGTCTGTATTAATTCCAGACCATGTGTTAGTTTCAGAGACTGTATTAATTCCAGACCATGTATTAGTTGCAGGTTTTGTATTAATTCCAGGCCATGTATTAGTTTCAGGGTCTGTATTAATTCCAGACCATGTGTTAGTTTCATTGTCTATATTAATTCAACACCATGTGTTAGTTTCAGGGTCTGTATTAATTCCAGACCATGTATTAGTTTCAGGGTCTGTATTAATTGCAGACCATGTGTTAGTTTCAGAGACTGTATTAATTCCAGACCATGTATTAGTTGCAGGTTTTGTATTAATTCCAGGCCATGTATTAGTTTCAGGGTCTGTATTAATTCCAGACCATGTGTTAGTTTCATTTTCTATATTAATTCAACACCATGTGTTAGTTTCAGGGTCTGTATTAATTCTAGGCCTTTTATTAGTTCCACTGTCTGTATTTATTCCAGACCACGTATTAGTTTCAGGGTCTGTATTAATTCCAGACCGTGTATTAGTTTCAGAGACTGTATTAATTCCAGACCATGTATTAGTTGCAGGTTTTGTATTAATTCCAGATCATGTATTAGTTTCAGAGTCTGTATTAATTCCAGACCATGTGTTAGTTTCATTGTCTATATTAATTCCACACCATGTATTAGTTTCAAAGTCTCTATTAATTCCAGACCATGTGTTGGTTTCAGAGTCTGTATTAATACCAGACCATGTAATAGTTTCAGGGTCTGTATTAATTCCAGACCATGTATTAGTTTCAGGGTCTGTATTAATTCCACACCATGTATTAGTTTCAGGGTCTGTATTAATTCCAGACCATGTGTTAGTTTCAGGGTCTGTATTAATTCCAGACCATGCGTTAGTTTCAGGGTCTGTATTAATTACAGACCATGTGTTAGCTTCAGGGTCAGTATTAAATCAAGACCATATTAATTCCAGACCATGTATTAGTTTCAGGGTCTGTATTAATTCCACACCATGTATTAGTTTCAGGGTCTGTATTAATTCCAGGCCATGTATTAATTTCAGGGTCTGTATTAATTCCAGACCATGTATTAGTTTCAGGGTCTGTATTAATTCCAGACCATGTGTTAGTTTCAGAGACTGTATTAATTCCAGACCATGTATTAGTTGCAGGTTTTGTATTAATTCCAGGCCATGTATTAGTTTCAGGGTCTGTATTAATTCCAGACCAAGTGTTAGTTTCATTGTCTATATTAATTCAACACCATGTGTTAGTTTCAGGGTCTGTATTAATTCCAGACCATGTGTTAGTTTCAGAGTCTGTATTAATACCAGTCCATGTAATAGTTTCAGGGTCTGTATTAATTCCAGACCATGTATTAGTTTCAACGTCTGTATTAATTCTAGGCCATTTATTAGTTTCACTGTCTGTATTAATTCCAGACTATGTATTAGTTTCAGGGTCTGTTTGAATTCCAGATCATGTGTTAGTTTCAGGGTCAGTATTAAATCAAGACCATATTAATTCGAGACCATGTATTAGTTTCAGGGTTTGTATTAATTCCAGACCATGTATTAGTTTCAGGCTCTGTATTAATTCTAGGTCATGTATTAGTTTCAGAGTCTGTACTAATTCCATGCCATGTATTAGTTTCAGGATCTTTATTAATTCCAGAAGATGTGTTAGTTTCAGAGTCTGTATTAATTCCAGACCATGTATTAGTTTCAGGGTCTGTATTAATTCCAGACCATGTGTTAGTTTCAGAGTCTGTATTAATACCAGACCATGTAATAGTTTCAGGGTCTGTATTAATTCCAGACCACGTATTAGTTTCAAGGTCTGTGTTAATTCTAGGCCATGTATTAGTTTCAGTGTCTGTATTAATTCCAGACCATGTATTAGTTTCAGGGTCTGTATTAATTCCACACCATGTATTAGCTTCAGGGTCTGTATTAATTCCAGACCATGTGTTACTTTCAGGGTCTGTATTAATTCCAGACCATGCGTTAGTTTCAGGGTCTCTATTAATTACAGACCATGTGTTAGTTTCAGGGTCAGTATTAAATCAAGACCATATTAATTCCAGACCATGTATTACTTTCAGGGTCTGTATTAATTCCACACCATGTATTAGTTTCAGGGTCTGTATTAATTCCAGGCCATGTATTAATTTCAGGGTCTGTATTAATTCCAGACCATGTATTAGTTTCAGGGTCTGTATTAATTCCAGACCATGTGTTAGTTTCAGAGACTGTATTAATTCCAGACCATGTATTAGTTGCAGGTTTTGTATTAATTCCAGGCCATGTATTAGTTTCAGGGTCTGTATTAATTCCAGACCATGTATTAGTTTCAGGGTCTGTATTAATTCCAGACCATGTATTAATTTCAGGGTCTGTATTAATTCCAGACCATGTATTAGTTTCAGGGTCTGTATTAATTCCAGACCATGTGTTAGTTTCAGAGACTGTATTAATTCCAGACCATGTATTAGTTGCAGGTTTTGTATTAATTCCAGGCCATGTATTAGTTTCAGGGTCTGTATTAATTCCAGACCAAGTGTTAGTTTCATTGTCTATATTAATTCAACACCATGTGTTAGTTTCAGGGTCTGTATTAATTCCAGACCATGTATTAGTTTCAACGTCTGTATTAATTCTAGGCCATCTATTAGTTTCACTGTCTGTATTAATTCCAGACCATGTATTAGTTTCAGGGTCTGTATTAATTCCAGATCATGTGTTAGTTTCAGGGTCTGTATTAAATCAAGACCATATTAATTCGAGACCATGTATTAGTTTCAGGGTGTGTATTAATTCCAGACCATGTATTAGTTTCAGGGTCTGTATTAATTCTAGGTCATGTATTAGTTTCAGAGTCTGTACTAATTCCATGCCATGTATTAGTTTCAGGATCTGTATTAATTCCAGACGATGTGTTAGTTTCAGAGTCTGTATTAATTCCAGACCATGTATTAGTTTCAGGGTCTGTATTAATTCCAGACAATGTATTAGTTTCAGGGTCTGTATTAATTACAGACCAAGTATTAATTTCAAGGTCTGTATTAATTCCAGGCCATGTATTAGTTTCAGGGTCTGTATTAATTCCAGACCATGTATTAGTTTCAGGGTCTGTATTAATTCCAGGCCATGTGTTAGTTTCATTGTCTATATTAATTCCACACCATGTATTAGTTTCAAAGTCTGTATTAATTCCAGACCATGTGTTGGTTTCAGAGTCTGTATTAATACCAGACCATGTAATAGTTTCAGGGTCTGTATTAATTCCAGACCATGTATTATTTTCAAGGTCTGTATTAATTCTAGGCCTTGTAATAGTTTCAGTGTCTGTATTAATTCCAGACCATGTGTTAGTTTCATTGTCTGTATTAATTCCACACCATGTATTAGTTTCAGTGTCTGTATTAATTCCAGACCATGTGTTAGTTTCAGAGTCTGTATTAATACCAGACCATGTAATAGTTTCAGGGTCTGTATTAATTCCGGACCATGTATTAGTTTCAAGGTCTGTGTTAATTCTAGGCCATGTATTAGTTTCAGTGTCTGTATTAATTCCAGACCATGTATTAGTTGCAGGGTCTGTATTAATTCCAAACCATGGTTTAGTTTCAGGGTCTATATTAATTCCAGGCCATGTGTTAGTTTCAGGGTCTGTATTAATTCCAGACCATGTGTTAGTTTCAGGGTCAGTATTAAATAAAGACCATATTAATTCTAGACCATGTATTAGTTTCAGGGTCTTTATTACTTCCAGGCCATGTGTTAGTTTCAGGGTCTGTATTAATTCCAGACCATGTATTAGTTTCAGGGTCTGTATTAATTAAAGACCAAGTATTAATTTCAAGGTCTGTATTAATTCCAGGCCATGTATTAGTTTCAGGGTCTGTATTAATTCCAGACCATGTATTAGTTTCAGGGTCTGTATTAATTCCAGACCATGTGTTAGTTTCATTGTCTATATTAATTCCACACCATGTATTAGTTTCAAAGTCTCTATTAATTCCAGACCATGTGTTGGTTTCAGAGTCTGTATTAATACCAGACCATGTAATAGTTTCAGGGTCTGTATTAATTCCAGACCATGTATTAGTTTCAAGGTCTGTATTAATTCTCGGCCATGTTTTAGTTTCAGTGTCTGTATTTATCCAGACCATGTGTTAGTTTCATTGTCTGTATTAATTCCACACCATGTATTAGTTTCAGGGTATGTATTAATTCCAGGCCATGTATTAATTTCAGAGTCTGTATTAATTCCAGACCATGTATTAGTTTCAGGGTCTGTATTAATTCCAGACCATGTGTTAGTTTCGGAGACTGTATTAATTCCAGACCATGTATTAGTTGCAGGTTTTGTATTAATTCCAGGCCATGTATTAGTTTCAGGGTCTGTATTAATTCCAGACCATGTGTTAGTTTCATTGTATATATTAATTCAACACCATGTATTAGTTTCAGGGTCTGTATTAATTCAAGACCATGTGTTAGTTTCAGAGTCTGTATTAATACCAGTCCATGTAATAGTTTCAGGGTCTGTATTAATTCCAGACCATGTATTAGTTACAGGGTCTGTATGAATTCCAGACCATGTGTTAGTTTCAGGTTCAGTATTAAATCAAGACCATATTAATTCGAGACCATGTATTAGTTTCAGGGTGTGTATTAATTCCAGACCATGTATTAGTTTCAGGGTCTTTATTAATTCTAGGTCATGTATTAGTTTCAGAGTCTGTACTAATTCCAGGCCATGTGTTAGTTTCAGGATCTTTATTAATTCCAGAAGATGTCTTAGTTTCAGAGTCTGTATTAATTCCAGACCATGTATTAGTTTCAGGGTCTGTATTAATTCCAGACAATGTATTAGTTTCAGGGTCTGTATTAATTACAGATCAAGCATTAATTTCAAGGTCTGTATTAATTCCAGGCCATGTATTAGTTTCAGGGTCTGTATTAATTCCAGACCATGTATTAGTTTCAGGGTCTGTATTAATTCCAGACCATGTGTTAGTTTCATTGTCTATATTAATTCCACACCATGTGTTAGTTTCAAAGTCTGTATTAATTCCAGACCATGTGTTGGTTTCAGAGTCTGTATTAATACCAGACCATGTAATAGTTTCAGGGTCTGTATTAATTCCAGACCATGTATTATTTTCAAGGTCTGTATTAACTCTAGGCCTTGTATTAGTTTCAGTGTCTGTATTAATTCCAGACCATGTGTTAGTTTCATTGTCTGTATTAATTCCACACCATGTATTAGTTTCAGGGTCTGTATTAATTCCAGACCATGTGTTAGTTTCAGAGTCTGTATTAATACCAGACCATGTAATAGTTTCAGGGTCTGTATTAATTCCAGACCATGTATTAGTTTCAGGGTCTGTATTAATTGTAGGTCATGTATTAGTTTCAGAGTCTGTACTAATTCCAGGCCATGTAATAGTTTCAGGATCTGTATTAATTCCAGACGATGTGTTAGTTTCAGAGTCTGTATTAATTCCAGACCATGTCTTAGTTTCAGGGTCTGTATTAATTCCAGACAATGTACTAGTTTCAGGGTTTGTATTAATTACAGACCAAGTATTAACTTCAAGATCTGTTTTAATTCCAGACCATGTATTAGTTTCAGGGTCTGTATTAATTCCAGACCATGTGTTATTTTCAAGGTCTGTATTAACTCTAGGCCTTGTATTAGTTTCAGTGTCTGTATTAATTCCAGACCATGTGTTAGTTTCATTGTCTGTATTAATTCCACACCATGTATTAGTTTCAGGGTCTGTATTAATTCCAGACCATGTGTTAGTTTCAGAGTCTGTATTAATACCAGACCATGTAATAGTTTCAGGGTCTGTATTAATTCCAGACCATGTATTAGTTTCAGGGTCTGTATTAATTGTAGGTCATGTATTAGTTTCAGAGTCTGTACTAATTCCAGGCCATGTAATAGTTTCAGGATCTGTATTAATTCCAGACGATGTGTTAGTTTCAGAGTCTGTATTAATTCCAGACCATGTCTTAGTTTCAGGGTCTGTATTAATTCCAGACAATGTACTAGTTTCAGGGTTTGTATTAATTACAGACCAAGTATTAATTTCAAGATCTGTTTTAATTCCAGACCATGTATTAGTTTCAGGGTCTGTATTAATTCCAGACCATGTGTTAGTTTCAGAGACTGTATTAATTCCAGTCCATGTATTAGTTGCAGGGTATGTATTAATTCCAGGCCATGTATTAGTTTCAGGGTGTGTATTAATTGTAGGTCATGTATTAGTTTCAGAGTCTGTACTAATTCCAGGCCATGTATTAGTTTCAGGATCTTTATTAATTCCAGACGATGTGTTAGTTTCAGAGTCTGTATTAATTCCAGACCATGTCTTAGTTTCAGGGTCTGTATTAATTCCAGACAATGTACTAGTTTCAGGGTCTGTATTAATTACAGACCAAGTATTAATTTCAATACCTGTATTAATTCCAGGCCATGTATTAGTTTCAGGGTCTGTATTAATTCCAGACCATGTGTTAGTTTCAGAGACTGTATTAATTCCAGTCCATGTATTAGTTGCAGGGTTTGTATTAATTCCAGGCCATGTATTAGTTTCAGGGTCTGTATTAATTGTAGGTCATGTATTAGTTTCAGAGTCTGTACTAATTCCAGGCCATGTATTAGTTTCAGGATCTGTATTAATTCCAGACGATGTGTTAGTTTCAGATTCTGTATTAATTCCAGACCATGTCTTAGTTTCAGGGTCTATATTAATTACAGACCAAGTATTAATTTCAATACCTGTATTAATTACAGGCCATGTATTAGTTTCAGGGTCTGTATTAATTCCAGACCATGTGTTAGTTTCAGAGACTGTATTAATTCCAGTCCATGTATTAGTTGCAGGGTTTGTATTAATTCCAGGCCATGTATTAGTTTCAGGGTCTGTATTAATTGTAGGTCATGTATTAGTTTCAGAGTCTGTACTAATTCCAGGCCATGTATTAGTTTCAGGATCTGTATTAATTCCAGACGATGTGTTAGTTTCAGATTCTGTATTAATTCCAGACCATGTCTTAGTTTCAGGGTCTATATTAATTACAGACCAAGTATTAATTTCAAGATCTGTATTAATTCCAGGCCATGTATTAGTTTCAGGGTCTGTATTAATTCCAGGCCATGTGTTAGTTTCAGAGACTGTATTAATTCCAGACCATGTATTAGTTTCAGGGTCTGTAATAATTCCAGACCATGTGTTAGTTTCATTGTCTATATTAATTCTACACCATGTATTAGTTTCAAAGTCTGTATTAATTCCAGACCATGTGTTAGTTTCAAAGTCTGTATTAATTCCAGACCATGTGTTATTTTCAGGATCTTTATTAATTCCAGAAGATGTCTTAGTTTCAGAGTCTGTATTAATTCCAGACCATGTATTAGTTTCAGGGTCTGTATTAATTACAGACCATGTGTTATTTTCAGGGTCAGTATTAAATCAAGACCATATTAATTCCAGACCATGTATTAGTTTCAGGGTCTGTATTAATTCCACACCATGTATTAGTTTCAGGGTATGTATTAATTCCAGGCCATGTATTAATTTCAGAGTCTGTATTAATTCCAGACCATGTATTAGTTTCAGGGTCTGTATTAATTCCAGACCATGTGTTAGTTTCATTGTCTATATTAATTCCACACCATGTGTTAGTTTCAAAGTCTGTATTAATTCCAGACCATGTGTTGGTTTCAGAGTCTGTATTAATACCAGACCATGTAATAGTTTCAGGGTCTGTATTAATTCCAGACCATGTATTATTTTCAAGGTCTGTATTAACTCTAGGCCTTGTATTAGTTTCAGTGTCTGTATTAATTCCAGACCATGTGTTAGTTTCATTGTCTGTATTAATTCCACACCATGTATTAGTTTCAGGGTCTGTATTAATTCCAGACCATGTGTTAGTTTCAGAGTCTGTATTAATACCAGACCATGTAATAGTTTCAGGGTCTGTATTAATTCCAGACCATGTATTAGTTTCAGGGTCTGTATTAATTGTAGGTCATGTATTAGTTTCAGAGTCTGTACTAATTCCAGGCCATGTAATAGTTTCAGGATCTGTATTAATTCCAGACGATGTGTTAGTTTCAGAGTCTGTATTAATTCCAGACCATGTCTTAGTTTCAGGGTCTGTATTAATTCCAGACAATGTACTAGTTTCAGGGTTTGTATTAATTACAGACCAAGTATTAACTTCAAGATCTGTTTTAATTCCAGACCATGTATTAGTTTCAGGGTCTGTATTAATTCCAGACCATGTGTTATTTTCAAGGTCTGTATTAACTCTAGGCCTTGTATTAGTTTCAGTGTCTGTATTAATTCCAGACCATGTGTTAGTTTCATTGTCTGTATTAATTCCACACCATGTATTAGTTTCAGGGTCTGTATTAATTCCAGACCATGTGTTAGTTTCAGAGTCTGTATTAATACCAGACCATGTAATAGTTTCAGGGTCTGTATTAATTCCAGACCATGTATTAGTTTCAGGGTCTGTATTAATTGTAGGTCATGTATTAGTTTCAGAGTCTGTACTAATTCCAGGCCATGTAATAGTTTCAGGATCTGTATTAATTCCAGACGATGTGTTAGTTTCAGAGTCTGTATTAATTCCAGACCATGTCTTAGTTTCAGGGTCTGTATTAATTCCAGACAATGTACTAGTTTCAGGGTTTGTATTAATTACAGACCAAGTATTAATTTCAAGATCTGTTTTAATTCCAGACCATGTATTAGTTTCAGGGTCTGTATTAATTCCAGACCATGTGTTAGTTTCAGAGACTGTATTAATTCCAGTCCATGTATTAGTTGCAGGGTATGTATTAATTCCAGGCCATGTATTAGTTTCAGGGTGTGTATTAATTGTAGGTCATGTATTAGTTTCAGAGTCTGTACTAATTCCAGGCCATGTATTAGTTTCAGGATCTTTATTAATTCCAGACGATGTGTTAGTTTCAGAGTCTGTATTAATTCCAGACCATGTCTTAGTTTCAGGGTCTGTATTAATTCCAGACAATGTACTAGTTTCAGGGTCTGTATTAATTACAGACCAAGTATTAATTTCAATACCTGTATTAATTCCAGGCCATGTATTAGTTTCAGGGTCTGTATTAATTCCAGACCATGTGTTAGTTTCAGAGACTGTATTAATTCCAGTCCATGTATTAGTTGCAGGGTTTGTATTAATTCCAGGCCATGTATTAGTTTCAGGGTCTGTATTAATTGTAGGTCATGTATTAGTTTCAGAGTCTGTACTAATTCCAGGCCATGTATTAGTTTCAGGATCTGTATTAATTCCAGACGATGTGTTAGTTTCAGATTCTGTATTAATTCCAGACCATGTCTTAGTTTCAGGGTCTATATTAATTACAGACCAAGTATTAATTTCAATACCTGTATTAATTACAGGCCATGTATTAGTTTCAGGGTCTGTATTAATTCCAGACCATGTGTTAGTTTCAGAGACTGTATTAATTCCAGTCCATGTATTAGTTGCAGGGTTTGTATTAATTCCAGGCCATGTATTAGTTTCAGGGTCTGTATTAATTGTAGGTCATGTATTAGTTTCAGAGTCTGTACTAATTCCAGGCCATGTATTAGTTTCAGGATCTGTATTAATTCCAGACGATGTGTTAGTTTCAGATTCTGTATTAATTCCAGACCATGTCTTAGTTTCAGGGTCTATATTAATTACAGACCAAGTATTAATTTCAAGATCTGTATTAATTCCAGGCCATGTATTAGTTTCAGGGTCTGTATTAATTCCAGGCCATGTGTTAGTTTCAGAGACTGTATTAATTCCAGACCATGTATTAGTTTCAGGGTCTGTAATAATTCCAGACCATGTGTTAGTTTCATTGTCTATATTAATTCTACACCATGTATTAGTTTCAAAGTCTGTATTAATTCCAGACCATGTGTTAGTTTCAAAGTCTGTATTAATTCCAGACCATGTGTTATTTTCAGGATCTTTATTAATTCCAGAAGATGTCTTAGTTTCAGAGTCTGTATTAATTCCAGACCATGTATTAGTTTCAGGGTCTGTATTAATTACAGACCATGTGTTATTTTCAGGGTCAGTATTAAATCAAGACCATATTAATTCCAGACCATGTATTAGTTTCAGGGTCTGTATTAATTCCACACCATGTATTAGTTTCAGGGTATGTATTAATTCCAGGCCATGTATTAATTTCAGAGTCTGTATTAATTCCAGACCATGTATTAGTTTCAGGGTCTGTATTAATTCCAGACCATGTGTTAGTTTCGGAGACTGTATTAATTCCAGACCATGTATTAGTTGCAGGTTTTGTATTAATTCCAGGCCATGTATTAGTTTCAGGGTCTGTATTAATTCCAGACCATGTGTTAGTTTCAGAGACTGTATTAATTCCAGACCATGTATTAGTTTCAGGGTCTGTAATAATTCCAGACCATGTGTTAGTTTCATTGTCTATATTAATTCTACACCATGTATTAGTTTCAAAGTCTGTATTAATTCCAGACCATGTGTTAGTTTCAAAGTCTGTATTAATTCCAGACCATGTGTTGGTTTCAGAGTCTGTATTAATACCAGACCATGTAATAGTTTCAGGGTCTGTATTAATTCCAGACCATGTATTATTTTCAAGGTCTGTATTAACTCTAGGCCTTGTATTAGTTTCAGTGTCTGTATTAATTCCAGACCATGTGTTAGTTTCATTGTCTGTATTAATTCCACACCATGTATTAGTTTCAGGGTGTGTATTAATTCCAGACCATGTGTTAGTTTCAGAGTCTGTATTAATACCAGACCATGTAATAGTTTCAGGGTCTGTATTAATTCCAGACCATGTATTAGTTGCAGGGTCTGTATTAATTGTAGGTCATGTATTAGTTTCAGAGTCTGTACTAATTCCAGGCCATGTAATAGTTTCAGGATCTGTATTAATTCCAGACGATGTGTTAGTTTCAGAGTCTGTATTAATTCCAGACCATGTCTTAGTTTCAGGGTCTGTATTAATTCCAGACAATGTACTAGTTTCAGGGTTTGTATTAATTACAGACCAAGTATTAATTTCAAGATCTGTTTTAATTCCAGACCATGTATTAGTTTCAGGGTCTGTATTAATTCCAGACCATGTGTTATTTTCAAGGTCTGTATTAACTCTAGGCCTTGTATTAGTTTCAGTGTCTGTATTAATTCCAGACCATGTGTTAGTTTCATTGTCTGTATTAATTCCACACCATGTATTAGTTTCAGGGTCTGTATTAATTCCAGACCATGTGTTAGTTTCAGAGTCTGTATTAATACCAGACCATGTAATAGTTTCAGGGTCTGTATTAATTCCAGACCATGTATTAGTTTCAGGGTCTGTATTAATTGTAGGTCATGTATTAGTTTCAGAGTCTGTACTAATTCCAGGCCATGTAATAGTTTCAGGATCTGTATTAATTCCAGACGATGTGTTAGTTTCAGAGTCTGTATTAATTCCAGACCATGTCTTAGTTTCAGGGTCTGTATTAATTCCAGACAATGTACTAGTTTCAGGGTTTGTATTAATTACAGACCAAGTATTAATTTCAAGATCTGTTTTAATTCCAGACCATGTATTAGTTTCAGGGTCTGTATTAATTCCAGACCATGTGTTAGTTTCAGAGACTGTATTAATTCCAGTCCATGTATTAGTTGCAGGGTTTGTATTAATTCCAGGCCATGTATTAGTTTCAGGGTCTGTATTAATTGTAGGTCATGTATTAGTTTCAGAGTCTGTACTAATTCCAGGCCATGTATTAGTTTCAGGATCTTTATTAATTCCAGACGATGTGTTAGTTTCAGAGTCTGTATTAATTCCAGACCATGTCTTAGTTTCAGGGTCTGTATTAATTCCAGACAATGTACTAGTTTCAGGGTCTGTATTAATTACAGACCAAGTATTAATTTCAATACCTGTATTAATTCCAGGCCATGTATTAGTTTCAGGGTCTGTATTAATTCCAGACCATGTGTTAGTTTCAGAGACTGTATTAATTCCAGTCCATGTATTAGTTGCAGGGTTTGTATTAATTCCAGGCCATGTATTAGTTTCAGGGTGTGTATTAATTGTAGGTCATGTATTAGTTTCAGAGTCTGTACTAATTCCAGGCCATGTATTAGTTTCAGGATCTGTATTAATTCCAGACGATGTGTTAGTTTCAGATTCTGTATTAATTCCAGACCATGTCTTTGTTTCAGGGTCTATATTAATTACAGACCAAGTATTAATTTCAGGATCTGTATTAATTCCAGGCCATGTATTAGTTTCAGGGTCTGTATTAATTCCAGACCATGTGTTAGTTTCAGGGTCTGTATTAATTCCAGACCATGTGTTAGTTTCATTGTCTATATTAATTCTACACCATGTATTAGTTTCAAAGTCTGTATTAATTCCAGACGATGTGTTGGTTTCAGAGTCTGTATTAATACCAGACCATGTAATAGTTTCAGGGTCTGTATTAATTACAGACCATGTATTATTCTCAAGGTCTGTATTAATTCTAGGCCTTGTATTAGTTTCAATGTCTGTATTAATTCCAGACCATGTGTTAGTTTCATTGTCTGTATTAATTCCACACCATGTATTAGTTTCAGGATCTGTATTAATTCCAGACGATGTGTTAGTTTCAGAGTCTGTATTAATACCAAACCATGTAATAGTTTCAGGGTCTGTATTAATTCCAGACCATGTATTAGTTTCAAGGTCTGTGTTAATTCTAGGCCATGTATTAGATTCAGTGTCTGTATTAATTCCAGACCATGTATTAGTTTCAGGGTCTGTATTAATTCCACACCATGGATTAGTTTCAGGGTCTGTATTAATTCCAGGCCATGTGTTAGTTTCAGGGTCTGTATTAATTCCAGACCATGTGTTAGTTTCAGGGTCAGTATTAAATCAAGACCATATTAATTCCAGACCATGTATTAGTTTCAGGGTCTGTATTAATTCCAGAGCCTGTGTTAGTTTCAGAGTCTGTATTAATTCCAGTCCATGTATTAGTTGCAGGGTTTGTATTAATTCCAGGCCATGTATTAGTTTCAGGGTCTGTATTAATTGTAGGTCATGTATTAGTTTCATAGTCTGTACTAATTCCAGGCCATGTATTAGTTTCAGGATCTGTATTAATTCCAGACGATGTGTTAGTTTCAGAGTCTGTATTAATTCCAGACAATGTACTAGTTTCAGGGTCTGTATTAATTACAGACCAAGTATTAATTTCAAGATCTATATTAATTCCAGACCATGTATTAGTTTCAGGGTCTGTATTAATTCCAGACCATGTGTTAGTTTCAGAGACTGTATTAATTCCAGTCCATGTATTAGTTGCAGGGTTTGTATTAATTCCAGGCCATGTATTAGTTTCAGGGTCTGTATTAATTGTAGGTCATGTATTAGTTTCAGAGTCTGTACTAATTCCAGGCCATGTATTAGTTTCAGGATCTGTATTAATTCCAGAAGATGTGTTAGTTACAGAGTCTGTATTAATTCCAGACCATGTCTTAGTTTCAGCGTCTGTATTAATTCCAGACAATGTTCTTGTTTCAGGGTCTGTATTAATTACAGACCAAGTATTACTTTCAATATCTGTATTAATTCCAGGCCATGTATTAGTTTCAGGGTCTGTATTAATTCCAGACCATGTGTTAGTTTCAGAGACTGTATTAATTCCAGTCCATGTATTAGTTGCAGGGTTTGTATTAATTCCAGGCCATGTATTAGTTTCAGGGTGTGTATTAATTGTAGGTCATGTATTAGTTTCAGAGTCTGTACTAATTCCAGGCCATGTATTAGTTTCAGGATCTGTATTAATTCCAGACGATGTGTTAGTTTCAGAGTCTGTATTAATTCCAGACCATGTCTTAGTTTCAGGGTCTGTATTAATTCCAGACAATGTCTTAGTTTCAGGGTCTGTATTAATTCCAGACAATGTCCTAGTTTCAGGGTCTGTATTAATTACAGACCAAGTATTAATTTCAAGATCTGTATTAATTCCAGGCCATGTATTAATTTCAGGGTCTGTATTAATTCCAGAACATGTGTTAGTTTCAGAGACTGTATTAATTCCAGCTATGTATTAGTTGCAGGTTTTGTATTAATTCCAGGCAATGTATTAGTTTCAGGGTCTGTATTAATTCCAGACCATGTGTTAGTTTCATTGTCTATATTAATTCAACACCATGTATTAGTTTCAGGGTCTGTATTAATTCCAGACCATGTGTTAGTTTCAGAGTCTGTATTAATACCAGTCCATGTAATAGTTTCAGGGTCTGTATTAATACCAGACCATGTATTAGTTTCAAGGTCTGTATTAATTCTAGGGCATTTATTAGTTTCAGTGTCTGTATTAATTCCAGACCATGTATTAGGTTCAGGGTCTGTATTAATTCCAGACCATGTATTAGTTTCAGGGTCTGTATTAATTCCAGACCATGTGTTAGTTTCAAGGTCAGTGTTAATTCTAGGCCATGTATTAGATTCAGTGTCTGTATTAATTCCAGACCATGTATTAGTTTCAGGGTCTGTATTAATTCCACACCATGGATTAGTTTCAGGGTCTGTATTAATTCCAGGCCATGTGTTAGTTTCAGGGTCTGTATTAATTCCAGACCATGTGTTAGTTTCAGGGTCAGTATTAAATCAAGACCATATTAATTCCAGACCATGTATTAGTTTCAGGGTCTGTATTAATTCCAGAGCCTGTGTTAGTTTCAGAGTCTGTATTAATTCCAGTCCATATATTAGTTGCAGGGTTTGTATTAATTCCAGGCCATGTATTAGTTTCAGGGTCTGTATTAATTGTAGGTCATGTATTAGTTTCATAGTCTGTACTAATTCCAGGCCATGTATTAGTTTCAGGATCTGTATTAATTCCAGACGATGTGTTAGTTTCAGAGTCTGTATTAATTCCCGACAATGTACTAGTTTCAGGGTCTGTATTAATTACAGACCAAGTATTAATTTCAAGATCTATATTAATTCCAGACCATGTATTAGTTTCAGGGTCTGTATTAATTCCAGACCATGTGTTAGTTTCAGAGACTGTATTAATTCCAGTCCATGTATTAGTTGCAGGGTTTGTATTAATTCCAGGCCATGTATTAGTTTCAGGGTCTGTATTAATTGTAGGTCATGTATTAGTTTCAGAGTCTGTACTCATTCCAGGCCATGTATTAGTTTCAGGATCTGTATTAATTCCAGAAGATGTGTTAGTTTCAGAGTCTGTATTAATTCCAGACCATGTCTTAGTTTCAGCGTCTGTATTAATTCCAGACAATGTACTAGTTTCAGGGTCTGTATTAATTACAGACCAAGTATTACTTTCAATATCTGTATTAATTCCAGGCCATGTATTAGTTTCAGGGTCTGTATTAATTCCAGACCATGTGTTAGTTTCAGAGACTGTATTAATTCCAGTCCATGTATTAGTTGCAGGGTTTGTATTAATTCCAGACCATGTATTAGTTTCAGGGTCTGTATTAATTCTAGGTCATGTATTAGTTTCAGAGTCTGTACTATTTCCAGGCCATGTATTAGTTTCAGGATCTGTATTAATTCCAGACGATGTATTAGTTTCAGAGTCTGTATTAATTCCAGACCATGTCTTAGTTTCAGGTTCTGTATTAATTCCAGACAATGTATTAGTTTTTTGGGTCTGTATTAATTACAGACCAAGTATTAATTTCAAGTTCTGTGTTAATTCCAGGCCATGTATTAGTTTCAGGGTCTGTATTAATTCCAGACCATGTGTTAGTTTCAGAGACTGTATTAATTCCAGACCATGTATTAGTTGCAGGGTTTGTATTAATTCCAGGACATGTATTAGTTTCAGGGTCTGTATTAATTGTAGGTCATGTATTAGTTTCAGAGTCTGTACTAATTCCAGGCCATGTATTAGTTTCAGGATCTGTATTAATTCCAGACGATGTGTTACTTTCAGAGTCTGTATTAATTCCAGACAATGTCTTAGTTTCAGGGTCTGTATTAATTCCAGACAATGTCCTAGTTTCAGGGTCTGTATTAATTACAGACCAAGTATTAATTTCAAGATCTGTATTAATTCCAGGCCATGTATTAATTTCAGGGTCTGTATTAATTCCAGAACATGTGTTAGTTTCAGAGACTGTATTAATTCCAGCTATGTATTAGTTGCAGGTTTTGTATTAATTCCAGGCAATGTATTAGTTTCAGGGTCTGTATTAATTCCAGACCATGTGTTAGTTTCATTGTCTATATTAATTCAACACCATGTATTAGTTTCAGGGTCTGTATTAATTCCAGACCATGTGTTAGTTTCAGAGTCTGTATTAATACCAGACCATGTAATAGTTTCAGGGTCTGTATTAATACCAGACCATGTATTAGTTTCAAGGTCTGTATTAATTCTAGGGCATTTATTAGTTTCAGTGTCTGTATTAATTCCAGACCATGTATTAGGTTCAGGGTCTGTATTAATTCCAGACCATGTATTAGTTTCAGGGTCTGTATTAATTCCAGACCATGTGTTAGTTTCAAGGTCAGTGTTAATTCTAGGCCATGTATTAGATTCAGTGTCTGTATTAATTCCAGACCATGTATTAGTTTCAGGGTCTGTATTAATTCCACACCATGGATTAGTTTCAGGGTCTGTATTAATTCCAGGCCATGTGTTAGTTTCAGGGTCTGTATTAATTCCAGACCATGTGTTAGTTTCAGGGTCAGTATTAAATCAAGACCATATTAATTCCAGACCATGTATTAGTTTCAGGGTCTGTATTAATTCCAGAGCCTGTGTTAGTTTCAGAGTCTGTATTAATTCCAGTCCATGTATTAGTTGCAGGGTTTGTATTAATTCCAGGCCATGTATTAGTTTCAGGGTCTGTATTAATTGTAGGTCATGTATTAGTTTCATAGTCTGTACTAATTCCAGGCCATGTATTAGTTTCAGGATCTGTATTAATTCCAGACGATGTGTTAGTTTCAGAGTCTGTATTAATTCCCGACAATGTACTAGTTTCAGGGTCTGTATTAATTACAGACCAAGTATTAATTTCAAGATCTATATTAATTCCAGACCATGTATTAGTTTCAGGGTCTGTATTAATTCCAGACCATGTGTTAGTTTCAGAGACTGTATTAATTCCAGTCCATGTATTAGTTGCAGGGTTTGTATTAATTCCAGGCCATGTATTAGTTTCAGGGTCTGTATTAATTGTAGGTCATGTATTAGTTTCAGAGTCTGTACTAATTCCAGGCCATGTATTAGTTTCAGGATCTGTATTAATTCCAGAAGATGTGTTAGTTTCAGAGTCTGTATTAATTCCAGACCATGTCTTAGTTTCAGCGTCTGTATTAATTCCAGACAATGTACTAGTTTCAGGGTCTGTATTAATTACAGACCAAGTATTACTTTCAATATCTGTATTAATTCCAGGCCATGTATTAGTTTCAGGGTCTGTATTAATTCCAGACCATGTGTTAGTTTCAGAGACTGTATTAATTCCAGTCCATGTATTAGTTGCAGGGTTTGTATTAATTCCAGGCCATGTATTAGTTTCAGGGTGTGTATTAATTGTAGGTCATGTATTAGTTTCAGAGTCTGTACTAATTCCAGGCCATGTATTAGTTTCAGGATCTGTATTAATTCCAGACGATGTGTTAGTTTCAGTGTCTGTATTAATTCCAGACCATGTCTTAGTTTCAGGGTCTGTATTAATTCCAGACAATGTCCTAGTTTCAGGGTCTGTATTAATTACAGACCAAGTATTAATTTCAAGATCTGTATTAATTCCAGGCCATGTATTAGTTTCAGGGTCTGTATTAATTCCAGACCATGTGTTAGTTTCAGAGACTGTATTAATTCCAGACCATGTATTAGTTGCAGGGTTTGTATTAATTCCAGGACATGTATTAGTTTCAGGGTCTGTATTAATTGTAGGTCATGTATTAGTTTCAGAGTCTGTACTAATTCCAGGCCATGTATTAGTTTCATGATCTGTATTAATTCCAGACGATGTGTTACTTTCAGAGTCTGTATTAATTCCAGACAATGTCTTAGTTTCAGGGTCTGTATTAATTCCAGACAATGTCCTAGTTTCAGGGTCTGTATTAATTACAGACCAAGTATTAATTTCAAGATCTGTATTAATTCCAGGCCATGTATTAATTTCAGGGTCTGTATTAATTCCAGAACATGTGTTAGTTTCAGAGACTGTATTAATTCCAGCTATGTATTAGTTGCAGGTTTTGTATTAATTCCAGGCCATGTATTAGTTTCAGGGTCTGTATTAATTCCAGACCATGTGTTAGTTTCATTGTCTATATTAATTCAACACCATGTATTAGTTTCAGGGTCTGTATTAATTCCAGACCATGTGTTAGTTTCAGAGTCTGTATTAATACCAGTCCATGTAATAGTTTCAGGGTCTGTATTAATACCAGACCATGTATTAGTTTCAAGGTCTGTATTAATTCTAGGGCATTTATTAGTTTCAGTGTCTGTATTAATTCCAGACGATGTATTAGGTTCAGGGTCTGTATTATTTCCAGACCATGTATTAGTTTCAGGGTCTGTATTAATTCCAGACCATGTGTTAGTTTCAGAGACTGTAATAATTCCAGACCATGTATTAGTTGCAGGTTTTGTATTAATTCCAGATCATGTATTAGTTTCAGTGTCTGTAATAATTCCAGACCATGTGTTAGTTTCATTGTCTATATTAATTCCACACCATGTATTAGTTTCAGGGTCTGTATTAATTCCAGACCATGTGTTAGTTTCAGAGTCTGTATTAATCCCAGTCCATGTAATAGTTTCAGGGTCTGTATTAATTGCAGACCTTGTATTAGTTTCAGGGTCTGTATTAATTCCCGACCATGTGTTAGTTTCAGAGACTGTATTAATTTTAGACCATGTATTAGTTGCAGGTTTTGTATTAATTCCAGATCATGTATTAGTTTCAGTGTCTGTATTAATTCAAGACCATGTGTTAGTTTCATTGTCTGTATTAATTCCACACCATTTATTAGTTTCAGGGTCTCTATTAATTCCAGACCATGTGTTAGTTTCAGAGTCTGTATTAATACCAGACCATGTAATAGTTTCAGGGTCTGTATTAATTCCAGACCATGTATTAGTTTCAAGGTCTGTATTAATTCTAGGCCATGTATTAGTTTCAGTGTCTGTATTAATTCCAGACCATGTATTAGTTTCAGGGTCTGTATTAATTCCAGACAATGTATTAGTTTCAGGGTCTGTATTAATTCCAGACCATGTATTAGTTTCCAGGTCTGTATTAATTCCAGACCAAGTATTAATTTCAGGGTCTGTATTAATTCCAGACCATGTGTTAGTTTCAGAGACTGTATTAATTCCAGCTATGTATTAGTTGCAGCTTTTGTATTAATTCCAGGCCATGTATTAGTTTCAGGGTCTGTATTAATTCCAGACCATGTGTTAGTTTCATTGTCTATATTAATTCAACACCATGTATTAGTTTCAGGGTCTGTATTAATTCCAGACCATGTGTTAGTTTCAGAGTCTGTATTAATACCAGTCCATGTAATAGTTTCAGGGTCTGTATTAATACCAGACCATGTATTAGTTTCAAGGTCTGTATTAATTCTAGGGCATTTATTAGTTTCAGTGTCTGTATTAATTCCAGACCATGTATTAGGTTCTGGGTCTGTATTAATTCCAGACCATGTATTAGTTTCAGGGTCTGT
This sequence comes from Carcharodon carcharias, assembly GCF_017639515.1. NCBI lineage: Eukaryota > Metazoa > Chordata > Chondrichthyes > Lamniformes > Lamnidae > Carcharodon > Carcharodon carcharias. Next base: position 118,144,804 of record NC_054484.1, on the reverse strand, counting down.
ATTAATTCCAGACCATGTGTTAGTTTCAGAGACTGTAATAATTCCAGACCATGTATTAGTTGCAGGTTTTGTATTAATTCCAGATCATGTATTAGTTTCAGTGTCTGTATTAATTACAGACCATGTGTTAGTTTCATTGTCTATATTAATTCCACACCATGTATTAGTTTCAGGGTCTGTATTAATTCCAGACCATGTGTTAGTTTCAGAGTCTGTATTAATCCCAGTCCATGTAATAGTTTCAGGGTCTGTATTAATTGCAGACCTTGTATTAGTTTCAGGGTCTGTATTAATTCCCGACCATGTGTTAGTTTCAGAGACTGTATTAATTTTAGACCATGTATTAGTTGCAGGTTTTGTATTAATTCCAGACCATGTATTAGTTTCTGGGTCTGTATTAATTCCAGACCATGTGTTAGTTTCATTGTCTATATTAATTCTACACCATGTATTAGTTTCAAAGTCTGTATTAATTCCAGACCATGTGTTGGTTTCAGAGTCTGTATTAATACCAGACCATGTAATAGTTTCAGGGTCTGTATTAATTACAGACCATGTATTATTCTCAAGGTCTGTATTAATTCTAGGCCTTGTATTAGTTTCAGTGTCTGTATTAATTCCAGACCATGTGTTAGTTTCATTGTCTGTATTAATTCCACACCATGTATTAGTTTCAGGGTCTGTATTAATTCCAGACCATGTGTTAGTTTCAGAGTCTGTATTAATACCAGACCATGTAATAGTTTCAGGGTCTGTATTAATTCCAGACCATGTATTAGTTTCAAGGTCAGTGTTAATTCTAGGCCATGTATTAGATTCAGTGTCTGTATTAATTCCAGACCATGTATTAGTTTCAGGGTCTGTATTAATTCCACACCATGGATTAGTTTCAGGGTTTGTATTAATTCCAGGCCATGTGTTAGTTTCAGGGTCTGTATTAATTCCAGACCATGTGTTAGTTTCAGGGTCAGTATTAAATCAAGACCATATTAATTCCAGACCATGTATTAGTTTCAGGGTCTGTATTAATTCCAGAGCCTGTGTTAGTTTCAGAGTCTGTATTAATTCCAGTCCATGTATTAGTTGCAGGGTTTGTATTAATTCCAGGCCATGTATTAGTTTCAGGGTCTGTATTAATTGTAGGTCATGTATTAGTTTCATAGTCTGTACTAATTCCAGGCCATGTATTAGTTTCAGGATCTGTATTAATTCCAGACGATGTGTTAGTTTCAGAGTCTGTATTAATTCCCGACAATGTACTAGTTTCAGGGTCTGTATTAATTACAGACCAAGTATTAATTTCAAGATCTATATTAATTCCAGACCATGTATTAGTTTCAGGGTCTGTATTAATTCCAGACCATGTGTTAGTTTCAGAGACTGTATTAATTCCAGTCCATGTATTAGTTGCAGGGTTCGTATTAATTCCAGGCCATGTATTAGTTTCAGGGTCTGTATTAATTGTAGGTCATGTATTAGTTTCAGAGTCTGTACTAATTCCAGGCCATGTATTAGTTTCAGGATCTGTATTAATTCCAGAAGATGTGTTAGTTTCAGAGTCTGTATTAATTCCAGACCATGTCTTAGTTTCAGCGTCTGTATTAATTCCAGACAATGTACTAGTTTCAGGGTCTGTATTAATTACAGACCAAGTATTACTTTCAATATCTGTATTAATTCCAGGCCATGTATTAGTTTCAGGGTCTGTATTAATTCCAGACCATGTGTTAGTTTCAGAGACTGTATTAATTCCAGTCCATGTATTAGTTGCAGGGTTTGTATTAATTCCAGGCCATGTATTAGTTTCAGGGTGTGTATTAATTGTAGGTCATGTATTAGTTTCAGAGTCTGTACTAATTCCAGGCCATGTATTAGTTTCAGGATCTGTATTAATTCCAGACGATGTGTTAGTTTCAGAGTCTGTATTAATTCCAGACCATGTCTTAGTTTCAGGGTCTGTATTAATTCCAGACAAGGTACTAGTTTCAGGGTCTGTATTAATTACAGACCAAGTATTAATTTCAAGATCTGTATTAATTCCAGGCCATGTATTAGTTTCAGGGTCTGTATTAATTCCAGACCATGTGTTAGTTTCAGAGACTGTATTAATTCCAGACCATGTATTAGTTGCAGGGTTTGTATTAATTCCAGGACATGTATTAGTTTCAGGGTGTGTATTAATTGTAGGTCATGTATTAGTTTCAGAGTCTGTACTAATTCCAGGCCATGTATTAGTTTCAGGATCTGTATTAATTCCAGACGATGTGTTACTTTCAGAGTCTGTATTAATTCCAGACAATGTCTTAGTTTCAGGGTCTGTATTAATTCCAGACAATGTCCTAGTTTCAGGGTCTGTATTAATTACAGACCAAGTATTAATTTCAAGATCTGTATTAATCCCAGGCCATGTATTAATTTCAGGGTCTGTATTAATTCCAGAACATGTGTTAGTTTCAGAGACTGTATTAATTCCAGCTATGTATTAGTTGCAGCTTTTGTATTAATTCCAGGCCATGTATTAGTTTCAGGGTCTGTATTAATTCCAGACCATGTGTTAGTTTCATTGTCTATATTAATTCAACACCATGTATTAGTTTCAGGGTCTGTATTAATTCCAGACCATGTGTTAGTTTCAGAGTCTGTATTAATACCAGTCCATGTAATAGTTTCAGGGTCTGTATTAATACCAGACCATGTATTAGTTTCAAGGTCTGTATTAATTCTAGGGCATTTATTAGTTTCAGTGTCTGTATTAATTCCAGACCATGTATTAGGTTCAGGGTCTGTATTAATTCCAGACCATGTATTAGTTTCAGGGTCTGTATTAATTCCAGACCATGTGTTAGTTTCAGAGACTGTAATAATTCCAGACCATGTATTAGTTGCAGGTTTTGTATTAATTCCAGATCATGTATTAGTTTCAGTGTCTGTATTAATTCCAGACCATGTGTTAGTTTCATTGTCTATATTAATTCCACACCATGTATTAGTTTCAGGGTCTGTATTAATTCCAGACCATGTGTTAGTTTCAGAGTCTGTATTAATCCCAGTCCATGTAATAGTTTCAGGGTCTGTATTAATTGCAGACCTTGTATTAGTTTCAGGGTCTGTATTAATTCCCGACCATGTGTTAGTTTCAGAGACTGTATTAATTTTAGACCATGTATTAGTTGCAGGTTTTGTATTAATTCCAGATCATGTATTAGTTTCAGTGTCTGTATTAATTCAAGACCATGTGTTAGTTTCATTGTCTGTATTAATTCCACACCATTTATTAGTTTCAGGGTCTCTATTAATTCCAGACCATGTGTTAGTTTCAGAGTCTGTATTAATACCAGACCATGTAATAGTTTCAGGGTCTGTATTAATTCCAGACCATGTATTAGTTTCAAGGTCTGTATTAATTCTAGGCCATGTATTAGTTTCAGTGTCTGTATTAATTCCAGACCATGTATTAGTTTCAGGGTCTGTATTAATTCCAGACAATGTATTAGTTTCAGGGTCTGTATTAATTCCAGACCATGTATTAGTTTCCGGGCCTGTATTAATTCCAGACCAAGTATTAATTTCAGGGTCTGTATTAATTCCAGACCATGTGTTAGTTTCAGAGACTGTATTAATTTTAGACCATGTATTAGTTGCAGGTTTTGTATTAATTCCAGACCATGTATTAGTTTCTGGGTCTGTATTAATTCCAGACCATGTGTTAGTTTCATTGTCTATATTAATTCTACACCATGTATTAGTTTCAAAGTCTGTATTAATTCCAGACCATGTGTTGGTTTCAGAGTCTGTATTAATACCAGACCATGTAATAGTTTCAGGGTCTGTATTAATTACAGACCATGTATTATTCTCAAGGTCTGTATTAATTCTAGGCCTTGTATTAGTTTCAGTGTCTGTATTAATTCCAGACCATGTGTTAGTTTCATTGTCTGTATTAATTCCACACCATGTATTAGTTTCAGGGTCTGTATTAATTCCAGACCATGTGTTAGTTTCAGAGTCTGTATTAATACCAGACCATGTAATAGTTTCAGGGTCTGTATTAATTCCAGACCATGTATTAGTTTCAAGGTCAGTGTTAATTCTAGGCCATGTATTAGATTCAGTGTCTGTATTAATTCCAGACCATGTATTAGTTTCAGGGTCTGTATTAATTCCACACCATGGATTAGTTTCAGGGTTTGTATTAATTCCAGGCCATGTGTTAGTTTCAGGGTCTGTATTAATTCCAGACCATGTGTTAGTTTCAGGGTCAGTATTAAATCAAGACCATATTAATTCCAGACCATGTATTAGTTTCAGGGTCTGTATTAATTCCAGAGCCTGTGTTAGTTTCAGAG